>NC_135962.1:13367709-13589517 GCF_053455715.1 Rhinoraja longicauda
CCACCCAAATACTCAGGCTGATTTTTATCACTCCCTTGCGAGCAATTAACTGGTGTACAGAACATACCATTTATGACATCTGCAATAGAAATAATGCAATTTTAATTTAGGAACCAGACACGTTATCTTGTTTTTATTCCACACTAGACCAAGTGGACCCGTTGGGCCCAAACCACTCCTGCATTGGTGCAGCACCCTCTCCTCTCCTACTCCCCCTCCCCTCTAGGGTTGCCTCTCCTGCATTGGTACAGCACCCCCTCCTCCCCCACTCCCTCCTCGCTCCCCAACTCCCTCCTCGCTCCCCACCCTCCCCCACTCACCCTAACAGCTGGAGTGACTCAGCGGGACAGGCAGCATCTCTGGAGAAAAGGAATGGGTGACGTTTAGGGGCAGGTCGGTCTGAAGAAGGGTCTCAACCCAAAAAGTCACCCATTCCTTCTCTCCAGAGATGCCGCCTGTCCCGCTGAGGTACTCCAGCATTTTGAGTCGATCTTTGATTTAAACCAGCATCTGCAGTTCCTTCCTACACATACTCAGTTTACAGCCTCATCAGTTTAAGTGCCTGCAAGCCTCCGCTTTGTCATCGGATTCTTACAACAAATCTAGTAGTACAAGCCAGTTGAAAATGGTAATTTTAAGACATCTATATTAGTGCACAAATCCAGAAGTGTACAAGTACTGATTTAGAAAAAAAATGACAGTTCTGACAAATCCAGTCCGAGGAAATACTGAAAATTAGAATCTCAACTACCAGTTGGTACTGTTGCTACAGCTCAGCCCCACTCTCCGGGTTCAATCCTGACGTCTGATGCTGTGATCTCCATGGTTTGCATTTAAATTCGAAGTAATTAGAATTTTAAACGTGCACTGATCAGCCAAAACATTATGACCACCTGCCTGATATGCTGTTGGTATTTTCTGTGACATGCCACAGTAGTACTGTTGGTTCGGACCAGACGGGATAGCATTCGTTGCCCTCGTGCATCGATGAACCTTGGGCGTCCAACACCTTGTTTGTCCCTCCTCGGACCACTGTCAGTAGGCACTCACCACTGCTGACCGGGAGCACCCCACAACCCTTGCCGTTTCAGAGATGCTCTGACCCAGTCGTCTGGCCATAACAATTTGGCTCTTGTCAAAGTGGCTCAGGTCTTTACTCCTGCCCATTTCTCCTGCGTCCAACACATCAACTTCAAGAAATGACTGTTCACTTGCTGCCTAATATATCCCACCCCTTGACAGGAGCCATTGTAACAAGATAATCAATGTTATTCATTTTGCCCGTCAGTGGTCATAATGTTTTGGCTAATCGGTGTATATTCAGCATCATGATCAACTGCGATTATAACTTAATCATCAATTAATGATCAAATTCAACACCCAGTCCAAGATTCGCAAGGATCATTTAGTATCGGTATTAAAAACGTGTCAATCGACACAAGATTGGTCATTTGTTTTGGAATATTGTGTGTTAGGACAGGGATAAGGCTGCAAACAATAGTTAATTGGTTTGAATTATGAGAGAATATGGTATCATTAATGCATCAAGATAAAGAGGGAGATATCCTATCTTAGATCTACATGTAGAATGGGTAGACGGCAGTGCAGTGGCGCAGCAGTGAAGCTGCTGCCTCAAAGCGCCAGATAGAGATCTGTGCTTGATCCCGACTATGGCTGCTGTCTGCACGGAGTTTGTACGTTCTCCCTGTGACTGCGTGGGTTTCCTCCGGGTGCTCTGATTTCCTCCCACATACCCATGTGTAGGTTAATTGGCTTCTGTAAATTTCCCCCAGTGTGTTGGATGCAAATGTGGATTAATATACAGGTGATCAGCGATCACCAGGGACTCAGTGGACCAAAGGGCCTGCCTTCCACACAGCATCTCAAACTAGAAAAAATAAACTGTCACCTGTCCACTATTAGGAACAATAGTCAGGCTAATATCTTTTAGAAATAAAGAACATTAACAATCTACCTGCATTCCGAGTCCGGATTGAGGGGTGAATGGGACAATATTTGACAGTACTCTGCCCTGCAAATTTGTATTAACTAAAGGATCATTGCATCCAGATCACCAGATTCAGGTAGTGTTTAATACCAAAGCAAGCTCAAATAAAATGTCTGCATTAAGTGATGCAGCCATTGCTCTTACCTAGAGCTTCCTTGGTGCAGACCGTCGGGGATGGCTGTACATGTTGTAAACTATGATTCGCTGACAAATTCTGTACCTCCAAAGCATTTGGTTGACCACTTTCCATGCGGCCTCCATCTGTTAATCAAACAGCAAATTTAATGAATAGTGCAGAGGAAATCAAAGGTAGATTAAAACTTTAATAATGCTTTCTGCAAGCAGTCTGTGCCAGTGTGAATATTGTAATGGCCATCCACATCCTTTATTAATTCAAAATTAAATCAATGTATACACCAAAAGAAAATTCTTGAACGTGAAAAGTCATTAATGCCAGGGAATTAATGGACCCGATCACGTCAAAGAATTAATGGATCTGATGTCAGATCTAGCTTGTTGACAAATATGCTATTGTAAATTTTAATTACATCAACTTCACCACTGACCTCCACCTTGCCCTTCATTTTAACAGTGAACAGTATGAACATTGATTTCTCCAATTTTACACCAATTTGCACTTATCTTTTCCAATGAGGGTAGAAAGAATCTGACTAAATGCATTCAATAAGTGATTTGCCAGGCAGAACTGGCTCAGTATTAAAAGCCGAATACATCTGCATATCCCGAGGCACTAACCTAAGAAAATAGATAGCCCTTGACAACTTGTTGCTATGAATTTTTTTTCCAATATTTCAGCCAGTTAAAAGCCATTTAAATAGCTTAAAATTAAAATTAATACCTTAAAATACTAAAAAATATAAACACAAATTAAAAACAGTTGGCAACATTATTTCAAATCAAAATTGCTGGCGTTAAACTCAATGGCAAATTCAAAATAAGTTGGGTAATGCCAGCATTTAACCTCCGGGACATTCCTGATGGACCAATTGTGTTGCTGTCAGCAGATTCTGCCTATTGTTTCCATAATTAAAGGTTTCAAAGGTCTTTTATTGTCACATGTACCAATTAAGATAGTGATATGCAAATTACCATACAGCCATACGAAAAAAAACAAGATACACAATGACATAAAAGTTAACATAAACACCCAACACAGCAAATTCCCCATATTCCACTGTGTAATGTAAGGCAAAAGAGTCCAAACTTCTTCCTCTTTATGCTCGGGGAGGCCGAGGCTCCCACGGCTTTCAGTTCCCGAAGTCGGTCTCTGATGTTGTCCGCAAGCACCCATGGTTGGAGCTTCGAGGTCGACCCCTGGCAAAGGGATCGCATGCTCCGTGATGGTGAGTCCGCAGGCACCCGCCTGCAGCTCTCAAAATCAGTCTCCGGCAAAGGCTGCCAACTCCTCGACGTTAGGCCGCAGTGCGGATGGAGATACGATACGGGGGGGGGGGGGGGGGGGGGAGAAAAAAAAACGCATCTCCGTCGAGGTAAGAGACTAGAAAAAAAAGTTTCCCCCTACACCCCCCTCCCCCACATAAAACAAGCTAAAGAACACTAAAAGGCAGACTGTTGGCAAGTCAGCCATTGCTGGCGCCACTAGATAATTAAGTATTTGCAATCATGTTTGTGCCTGACTGAAGCATCAAGTAGAAAAGAAGCAAACTAGTGCAGAGAGATTTTTTTTAAAGATACTTAGCCATAATTAAAATGAAGTTGCTAAAAGCAGTTCTGATTAGATGCTTCCTTCCATCAAATGAAGTCCATCATTTAGAGGAGGGAGAGATTTAGCATATGATTCTAATGTCAACAGCTTCTCACCACCCAATGATCTCCTGAAGCAGCCAGCTAAATTCAGGTAAACAGCTTGCTGTGTCAAAATGGCGAACACTAACAAGAACAGGAAAAAATAATTAATTTTTACCTGTACAATTTGAAAGATTCGGATTTTTCTGTCTCAACTCAGCTCGATTTAACCTATCAAAGACAGTGGGTCAACAAAGATCAATATGTAAATACAACATTGAGTTGAGAAATCCAATTGCATTTATTATTCTACACATGGCCCTGTGTTATGGTCATTTGGCCAACAGAAATTCTCTTGCACAGAATTCACAAATTTGAGATGCGGATTAAAATTTATGCAAAAAGTAAAACAAGGTACATTTATCTTTAACTTGCATGTCATGATTAATGCAGAGATGAGATGGATTTACAGTATGAAAAATAAAGCACATACAGACCAGTGTCTGGGAATGCAATCTCTCTTTCTCTCACCCCCTCCTTCCCTCTCCCTCCCCCCCCCCCACATTCAACACTAACACTCGGGTAACCCGAAAGCTCTTAATATGTGTTCATATCATATTTCCCCAAAACCTACTCATCCATCATCCAGTAACTGGCATAATAGACTCCGAATTATAAAACTATTTGATTTTATCACTGTCACCTTGCTGTAGTTTTCAAATATTTCCACATTCTTTTCCTGCTGTAATCTAATGCACTCCAGTCCCATAACCCAAAGAAAAGTGCATGGTTCCAAATCTGGCCTCTTGAGGATACCCAATTGCTCCACAACTGCCAATTGCGATATCAGCTGTAAAGTCCATTACTAAGGACTTTCTTACTTTTTGTCCAGCAACCCCCCCCCCCCCGACATCAGTCTGAAGAAGGGTCTCAACCCGAAACGTCACCCATTCCTTCTCTCCAGAGATGCTGCCTGACCCGCTGAGTTACACCAGCAATATGTGATAAGTCCATTACTAAAATCGCAGCTTCTCTATTCTGATGTGGCATAACCTACTTTTCAGGAAATGTGTAATAAACATAACATAAACATCAATATTTTCATAAACAAAATTAAGAAATTTATGATCTTCCATTTCAAGACCATGAAAGTTTGATCAGCAATCCTGTGAAGTGCCTTGGGATGTTTTTGTTACATCGAAGTGTCATCAAAGTCAAGCTGCCAGTTGGAGAGAACAAGATGGCTACCAATGTCTAGCTACCCTGTTCTGTCTTTCCAACTGGCAGGGGAAACACTATCAGACCTCCCAACATTTGATTTTACAAATTCATAATTTTGGTCCAAAATTCAGAATTTTACATCAAAATTCATAATATGACACGTAATGCAACTTTTCAGCAAGAAAAAAGTATATACGCCAAATGCGCATATGCGTTGCGCAAAACTACTATTATTTCCAACAGTCTGTAGTTCTTGGACAACATGTACAATGTCAGGCCTCTCATGAGTATATTCTGCTATTTATAGAAAGGTTATTGAACAAAGATACTTTTTGCAACACAAAGAAAATTGTTTTGTTTCGTTTTTTTCTATTTGGCTTTTTAATTACACATTCCAATTCTCTTGGTATTGAATAAAAGAATGGTCATAAAATGTATGACTAAGTTATGAAGAAAGTTGATATATGCGACTCGACCAAGCATACAGAGGTACTTGAAGTAAATTCGCAAATTAATTGATGATCAGCCCAAAAAGGTGGTAATTGGCTTTTCTGCTGTGTTTGATATTTTAACCCGTCTTAATTAATATAGTTATGTAATCTTGCACTTAAATTTAATATTTACTCATTACAGTTCCACCACTGATTTTCTGGCACTCTTGGTTCCAGAGCTTTACTTGTTTATCCAGCCGGCCAAGGAAGACGGCTATGGGGTTAGATGTGCTGGCTCCAGCTCGGCTGGAGTTCCAGAGCCCTGGCCGCAGGTTGCAAATTCAACCTACCGATCGGCCATGGAAGTTCCGATGATGCTGCCTTGCCCAGCCTGGGTGTCACATTTTCGGGGAGGCTTCCAGGGCGGGGGGATTTCTCGCGGAATCCCGAGCGACCAAATTGACAAATTGGAATTACCGACTGTTTTGCTGAAAAATGTGAGGCAAAATCGGAATGGCGGAAATGAAATAAAAAAGCGGAAACTTTCTGCCAAATTCGGACGGGTTGGGAGCGGTGCACTATGACATAACAAAAATATCCCAAGGCACTTCACAGGATTGCTGATCGCCACCCAAGTTACCATTACCAGTTTAATGACGTGACTTTCAGCATCAAACAACAGAATTCACAAATTCCCACTTAATAACATACTGTCCCTGGATGTGTAGAATGGCAAGTAGTAAATAACATGTAGGTGACATTTACTAAGGCTGCTATGGAGGCCAAGACATTGGGCATTTTTAAAGTGGAGATTGATTAGTAAGGGCAGCAAAGGTCATGGGGAGAAGGGTGGAGGGAGAAAATAGATCAGCCATGATTGAATGGCACAGTAAACTTGATGGGCATAATGGCCTAATTCTGCTCCTATATCTTATGCAAATTAAAAAGATTATGTAAAACAAAATTACAACTGCTAACTTCAACAAGCAGTACTGAAATTGGGTGGAAAAGAGCTCAAAGTACTTACCCATCTTTGCAAGAATATTCAGGTTTCATTTCTGATATGTTTGACAGTGTGCCAAAATTCCCCGAATTTGTTACATTACCAGCTACTTGGTTCTCAAGATACAGACTTGCAGAGCAGGAATCAACAGTGATATTTGTATCCGAGTAGGATTGAGGTTGTGCTGCCAAAGCAGATGCAGTCCTGGGCACCTGGGTTTGAAGGTCAGATTTGTTATTTGAAAGAAATTGAAGACATTTACACAATTATGCATTGGGATACAAGCCATGCTACGTTGTGAAAGTCAGCCCAATTCAAACAGAAAGAAAATTCATTTGTGACAGGAATTTCAATTAAGTTCGTGCTCAAGTGGGTTAGTGCCAGAACGTTTAGGAACTTAACCATAAATTTGGCTAATCTCCCCATACCATGCCCATTGGTGGTCACAGGCTCACACAGCAAACATTGCCATCACAAACAATGCAGGCATTTAAAAATTGTCTACTTTTAATCATCCCATATTGGCTTATATAAAGATTGCCCAAAAACCTCTCGATTTGTATCCGAGGTACACTTTCATTCAGCAAGTAATACAATTTTAATACTTTTTGTATTTGCCAGTTCAAAGTGAGTACTCAAACCCATTATTACTACAACAACAAATGTCCAGTGACATGGATACAGAAATAGCTTAATGGTAGGAGATACTGATGTGGAAGGTTGTTTGTCAGACTGGAGGCCTGTGACTTGTGGTGTACCTCAGGGATCATTGCAGTTTGTCATCTATATCAATAACAGACACAAAATGCTGGAGTAATTCAGCAGGACAGGCAGCATCTCTGGAGAGAAGGAAAGGGTGACACTTCGGGTCGAGACCCTTCTTCAGAAACATCACCCATTCCTTCTCTCCAGAGATGCTGCCTGTCCCGCTGAGTTACTCCAGCATTTTGTGTCAATCTTCGATTTAAACCAGCATCTGCAGTTCTTTCCTACACATCAATATCAATAATATGGATGAGAATGTACAAGGCATTATTAGTAAGCTTGCAGATGACACTAAAATAGGCAGCTTCGTTAGCTGTGAAGATGGTTATCAAGAATCAGTGTGATCTTAATCGACTGAGCAAGTAGGCTAAAGAATTTATTAAAAGTGAATATATCAAATAAATGGGATGTCAAACCAGTAAATGGTAGGGCCTGGGGGAGTGTTGTAGAGCAGTGGAATCTAGCAGTACAAGTACTATTTGCATAGTATTGCTGGGATTGCGAGACTGCTGTACAAGAGTCTGCACAAGAAAAAGGTTAAGTCCAAATCCTGGCTTGGTAAAATGGTACACAACCTAAAGATGCAAAGTCTTCTGGCAGTCTAAATTTTACTATACTGGAATTGGAGAATGTTGAATTAAGGCAAGCTAATTTAAATTAAGTGTATTTAGCCACTCATTATTTTCTCATCAGTCATAACTGGAAACATTAAAAAAAATTATGATTTTTACTCTAATGGACAAACCTGTTGGGCTTCAAGTTGTTGGGCTTCATGTTCCTGTATCCTCGTTATATTTATTTGGATTAATTGTTCAATCTCTTCTTTTTCCTTTTTTAACTTCAACAACTTTTGCTCCTGTTCTGGAAACAAATACAAGGTAGAGTTGATAAGAGGGCCTGTGTAATCTTTACTGTAATGGGACAATCAGAACCGTGTGCAATATTCCAAATGTGAACTAAGTCTTAGAGCTACATTATGACTCCTATACATAATAGGCCAACCAATAAAGGTGAGCATACAATGTGCCTTCTTTACCACTCTATCTACATGTGTTGCCATTTTCAAGGAGCTATGGACCACAGCCCCAAGAGCACTTTACATATCAATGCAGTGAAAGATCTTGCACACAACCGTATGCCCTTCCCTTATAATTGATCTCCAAAAGTGCAACACCTCACATTTGTTCACATTAAACTCCATCTGTCATTTCTCCACCATTTCTGTAGTTGATCTATATACCTGTCTCATTTTTCAGCCTTCCTCAGCGTCTGCAATTTTGCTGCAACTCCAGCAATTTTTGTGTCATCTGAATACTTACTAATTTACCATTCTGCATTTATGTCTAAGTCATTTATTTACATCAACCCTGTCTTCTGCGTTAGTAAGACAAAAGACAATCTGGCAGCATGCCCAAAGCGGACTTACCTTTTCTGCCATCTTCTGAAACGCTGCTCCTCTTCGCCACATGGAGGTCTTTAAGCAAGAGCCAAGTTCTCAACAAGACATTGTGAACCACATAAGCAAAAAAAATGTTTCTGATGATATTTCAGAATAGTCCTTCAGTGGTGTTATCGATGACATTTCATGACTCCAAAGGGCACTAACCTCGTTGGCTCTGGCTGCACCCATACTCTGATGCACAAAAGAGCCTGGAGAGCTAATTGTTCTCATCCTCAAACTGCCACTCCTCTAGTGGCACAGGAAACATGGCAGGAAACACCATTTATTCAAGAATAAGAGGAGACATGCAAGCATTGGAAACAAAGCACTGACAAATTTCACCTCGGTAGGCACAAAATGCTGGAGTAACTCAGCAGGACAGGCAACATCTCTGGAGAGAAGGAATGGGTGACATTTCGGGTCGAGACCCTTCTTCAGGCAAATTTCTTTCCTAGACAAATTTCACCTGCTCACAGACCAGTCAAACCTTTGCTCTTTTAAAAGAACAGCAATTGAAGTGTGCAACGCTTCTGTGGGATAGAATTTCAATCCCAAATTGCAAGATTCCTGTATTGTTAAGACTGGTGCAAATCTAGCGCATCCTACAAGCAAAAATTCACAAGGCATGGGATTCAATTAAAAAAAAGTCACAGTATTGACATTTTTAAAAAAAAATACTCTGCTTGATCAAAAGCTTGTTGGAGAAAATCAACAGTTATGTTGGCAATTAAACGGGAGTGACAACAGCAGGTAAGAATTTAAATTTGCCCTTGCTTCAAGCAAGTACATCTTGTGGAAAACTCTTCGATGCACACAAGTAAATACAGTAAATCAAGTTAAATCACATTGGTATTATGCTTTATATTTGTTACAAATGGAAAATGAAGCAATGTGTAATGAAGCAATACTGTTGGACCCAGAGGACATGATAATTTATTAAATCTCAGTAACTCAAGATAAGCTATCAAGGAATAGGCTCCGTGGAAAACACTTCCAATTTATTGAGTACACTTTGGTAAACACAGCCCCCTTTTATAGGATCATTTTAATTCTAATAAATTACTTTCCCCATCTACAAGATCACAAAACCAGTATCTCCAAGAAAATAATGTCTGAGCCCACAGGTATTGGACTGTGAACTTAGCTGCGATTGCATGGGACATTCCCACATATTAAACCACTGATTATTACCAAAGGTGAAAAACATTTTCATTTGACTCTTGGCTCAGTGGGGGATGATTAGTAGTATGTTTAAGCAGAACAAATACTTAATTACCTTATTTCAAATTTACGTAATTAATTGAATCCGACTTCCTGTGGTTCTGCTTGGATTTAAACATTTTTCTACATCATTAGTAAAGAACTCTGGATTATTAATTCACAAACAGCCGCTACGGCACATCAACTTTGTTTCTATGAGAATAGTGATTCAACGTCAAAAGGTGAAAAAGTACTAAAAAGCTTTATGATAATGCAAGTCTTCAGTAAATTTACAATTAAGAATCAGAACAACAATACCTTTCTGAAAAGCTTTATATTTCTTTTTGATAGCCTCTGCCCTCAGCTCTTCAAAAGAAAACTCGAGTAGTCCACCATAGACCTGGTCTTTTGAATACATGGATACCGCCTTCTCTTCTTTGCAGTTTTCTGTCTGCACTCTGGACAATGGATTTGCCTCTTTGCTGGGTTTCCGTGCACTCAACACTGGAGTGAACAAGGGTTCAATCTTACGAGGAGTCCTGTAATGGACCAAAATTTAGGGATAATATTTCTATTTCAACCGATAGTAAATAGCAACATTTTGAAATAGCATTCCATGGGAAGCTACCTTTATTTTTTAAATACAGGAAACTAATAAAGCTATTTTGTTCACAAATATTCTTTCTATGCGAAAGCTACATCAAAGGAACAGCTACACCAGCTGAAGACATTACTAATCATACACTACATAATCAATGCAGAATAAGATTGTAAAGATACAGAAATTTCTAATCTTGGCAGCCAAATAGGTTTAAAACATTACGACAAATCCAATTACTTGTTTTAAAAAAAGATACTAAAATAACTTTAAAAGGCAGGAATTAGAAGACCTATTTATATTTTTTCCTCATCTCTCTCGATTCAAAGTGCACTTACATTAGGGATTACATAGCCATTATAGCAAGTCCCATAATCTCAAAACATTTAAATAACTTAAACTTATACATTTCTCTCCAAGAATGCCCAGTCTGGTGGAAAATAACCAGTATTTAGTAATCTCCAAGTTCCAGCATGTTGCTTATCTCCTAAACTATGTTCAACCTCAAGGAAACATTTTTATTCCTTGGCATTAGCAAACTTTTGAAATTCAACCCAAACTTGTGTGATCAGTATTCCCCTCTTCAGGGTTTAAACAAGCTTGAAATGATAGTTGCTAGTTTACACATACATTGGTTCCACGTGAGCAGATTCCTCCTCATAAAGCTTGAAGTCAGGTTTGCTGGCTGACAAAGGCACAGAAAAGGGAACTGAATGCGCGTTGGAACGTCGAGGCACCTAATGCAAGAACCAAAATAACAAAAAACAATTGAATGATTTTAAAAATCAATTGAAGAAAATCTTTGCAAGATGTATTGCAAGATTTTCTTTAAAAACAAAATACAATTCACAAATGGTTAATTCTGCCAACTCAGCAGAAATAGGTCATTAGAGTGATATGTTTGGACAGAAACAGCCAAAAGAAAGAATGTTCTCGAAAGGACAATTTCACCCAATCAAAACCTTACCCAAAGCAACACAATTGGCTGTACAGAATTTTAAACTGGTAGTGATATTAATTGTCTTTTGGTTTCTCAAAACCATGCAATGGGTCTTCAATCCAGTCTTTGGCTTGGACACCAGAATGCTATTGAACCAAAAGGCAATTAATATCAATACCAGTTTAACATTTTGTACAACCTCATCCTCACTCACCTCATTGATATACGTACCCCCAAAGTATTCCAATGTCCTGGTTTTATTTCATTCTCTTTTGCAGAAGTTGCAGGAAGTGTGCACCATTGCCCGTCTGTTAACATTGGATGGTCTGCAGGCTGGTTGCACAATTGGTTTTCATTGAATACTTGAAATGTGCCATTCTGATCCTGACTGGAAACCACATGTCGCCCAAACCCTTGGCTTTGTGCTGAAAAGTAAACAAGTTCATCCTTACAAAGCTGCAAACTAAGTTCTACACGAGCAGAATGTACGTACCCTCATCAACTCATTTTCTCTGCATTCGAAACGCAACATTCAGTGCAACAGGAAACAGATATTACATGAGCAGATTAGAAACTTTTTGTAAACAGTGTTTAGGCCACAGCTAGAGGACTGACCAAATCAGGGTATCACATCTACACAGAATGTCAAGGCCTCCGCAAGACCAATACCAGAATATTGCAAGACATCAGTACAATAATGCAGAGCAGAGAGGGGGTGGAATTCTGATAAAGGAAAGATATGGAGTTAATGTCTTTGAGAAGTTTAAGGATTTTGGCAACATTACAGAGGTAGACAATAGACAATAGGTGCAGGAGATGGGCTATTGAGAGCAGGATTTAAGTAATTCTGAAGGGAAAGGAATGCCTTTTGAAAATATATTTAGTGTTACCAGATATGTTGACCAACATATAAAATATGGGTGAATAAGATTAAAATAGTAACTGCAAAAGTAGAAAAAAAAAACCATGAGAGCTACATCAAACAAATGTTTCCTCCCAATCCACTAAACGATTTTGTCAATCCTGTGTAACTAAGATGATTCCAATCAGCAAAAACAAAACTTCCAAGGGATTAGTTTTTGAAACCATTCTGAGATTTAAAAACATCAGCTTCCGAGCTGCTGCCTCACTGCTGAAGCAACTTGGGTTCAGTCCTAACCTCCAGACCGGTGGAGTTTGCACATTCTTTCTGTAGCCACACGTGTTTCCCTTGGGTGCTCCAGTTTCTTCGCACATCTCAAAAATGTTGGGATTGGTAGGTTAACCAAGAGGGAAGGAGAAAAAGACAACGGGAAAATTGAGGAAGTTGCGGGAGAATTTTTTTTTTAGTGGAAATGAGCATTTGATGATCAACATTGAACTGGAAAGCTGAAGAACTCACTCAGGTGCTGTACATCCCAAATGACCCAAGCCAGAATGAAAAGGACATTCCACAAACATGAAAAAAAATTAGAACAAGATGTTGGGTGACAACCATCAATGATCGGATGAAGGAAGCAAGGGCAGAGAGAGAAAGAAAAATCTATTAGAGAGATAGAGATAATCCAATTTAATGACGACATACTGTTTTCAGGTATAATGTCACAATTGCCAAAATACTGCCCAGCTGCCCATCAGCTCAAGCAACCAGCACAAAATATCAGAGACAAAATTTGGCTCTCCATCATATCACATACCCAAACCCACTTCTCCTTTCTTTCCTACAATGCCCACTGCAAGTGTTAATGTTATATTACACAGTTCCATTCAGCAGAAAACAAACCTACCAATCGTAGAACTTCCAATCCTGTTGACTGGTGCCAAGGCCTTTTTTCGCCCACTGCTTTTTAGAACTCCAAGAGTTGTTCTTTGCAGTTGAACAGGCTCAGGATCTAATTCTTCATTTGTTCCTTCATTTATGGCAGTCACAACTTGCTTAAATATTCGTGATTGAAAGTATCTTAGAAAAAAAGAGCAAAAGGGAATTAAAGGAATGGCAGAGAATTTAAATAAATGTTGTATCAATCTTCACAAGCTACCTGGAAATAGGACAGAATTTCCACGTTAGAGTTACATTTTATGCCCTCTGTAGAGGAAAGAAAACAAATGGAACAATAACAGTTGGCTTAGCTGTAGTAAGACAATACTAAAATCAACTAACTAAATATTAACAGGGCACTTCGAAAAATAAGAACAGAATTGGCAGTCAATATTGATTTATGAAAGGGGGGGAAAAATGGGTTTTTTTTAAACTTGAAATAATCAGTATTCATTGAAAGGAATAAGTGGATGAGCTGTACCGAGACTGTCAGGTCTTTGATTAGATGCCAAAAGTTTATTAAAAACCCTTATTTTGTGTGGCAAAGCAGGTACAAGGGTCAAATGCTTACTCATTTTCATTTGTTTTCTTGAAATTGGGTTACCGATGACGAAATAGCAAGCAATCTGTGCCAACTCATGGAAGGAAGCAGAGGGTGATGGTGGAAGGTTGTTTCTCAGACAGGAGGCCTGTGGAGTGTCTTAGGGCTCGGTGCTGGCCAATGTTCTCTTTGTCAATAGGTCAATGATTTGGATGAAAACATACATGGCATGGTTGGCAAGTTTGCAGATGACACTAAAATGGGTGAAATTTTAGATAGTGAAGACGGTTTTTCAAAAATTGCAGCAGGACCTTGATCGGTTGGGTAGGTGGGCTGAGGAATTGATGATGGAATTTAACAGAGAAATGTGAGGTGTTGCATTTTGGGAGCACAAACATTGCCAAAATCTACATAGTGAAAGTAGGGCTCTGGGGAGTATTGTACAGCAGAGGGATCTAGGAGTACAGGAAGATAGTTCATTGAAAGTGGGATCACAGATAGATAGGGTGGTCAAAAATGCTTTTGGCACATTGGCCTTCATCAGAGTATTGAGTAGATATGTTGGGGAAGTCATGTTGCAGTTGTGTAAGAAAGGTGTTGTCAAGCTGGAAAGGGTGCAGAGAGAATTCCGAGGATGTTGCCAGGACTCGAGGGCCTGAGCTATAGGAAGAGGTTGAACAGTCCAAAACTCTATTCCTTGGAGTGCAGGAGGATGAGGGATGATCTTACAGAGGTGTACAAAATCATGAGAGGAATAGATCGGTCAGACAGAGTCCCTTGCCCAGAGTAGGAGAATCAAGAACCAGTGGAATGGAATTAATAAGAGCCCAAATAACCTATTCACATAAAGGGCATTGGGTATATGGAACGAGCTGCCGGAGGAGGTAGTCAAGGCAGGCACCATTGTGACGTTTGAGAAACATTTAGACAGATACGTGAAGAGGGATATGGGCCAAATGCAGGCAGGTGGGACTCGTGTAGATGGAACAATTGGCCGGTAGGCAAGTATGGCTGAAGGACTCTAACTTATTAAAATTACACCATTATTTACTTCAATGGGTTTTCTGAATCAAGTTGGACATCTGTAATTTAACCCTAGTTTTTAATATTTTGATAGATGTATTTTTAACTATTAAGACTATTCCAGGACAGAAGCAATAAACTTTGTGATTTTGATTTAATTGCACTTAAAGTTGATACATCTTTTCACTGATGTAAATAATTAACAAGGGGTTTTGCCTGAAAAATAAAAACATACCAATGAGTTAAAATAAAAACAAAATTTCAAGTCCCAGATATAGAACAAGCAGTTACCTGAGATGGTGCTGCAATTTTTCATGGGGCTCAGCCTGGAGTCGAATCCCTTCTTGCAAGACAGCCTCTGCCTTTCTATTGTTCCCTAGGAGCTCGTATCGTTCAGCCCAGGAAATGTAAAGAGCTGCGTGTGTTACACCGATTCCTTTGCTATTCAAGAAATCATAGACTTCCAGTGGATCAGTGCAGTAATCAACCTGGAAGAGATTAATTGTAAAAGCCGGGAATCAATTTTGTAAATTGAAGGTAAAACATTATATAAATAATTGATGAGGCAATGATTCAGCTAGTGCATCCTGTGCACAAGCTGAATGTATTTTCAAAGTAAGGACTAGTTCTGGATCCTTCATGAAGTACATTGGCTCCACACTTGAAGCTCAAAACCATCCAGGCAAAGCAGGCGTCTTTATTGACATTCCCATTCACCATGAGCTTTCACTCCTTCACCATTAGGATACAATAATTACAGTGCATCTCATCTTCAAAATGTACGGTAGACACAAAATGCTTGAGTAACTCAGCAGGTCAGGCAGCATTTCAGGAGAGAAGGAATGGGTGACGTTTCAGGTCGAGACCCTTCTTCAGACTGATGTCAGGGGATGGGGTGGGACAAAGATAGGATGTAGTCGGAGACAGGAAGACTAGTGGGAGGACTGGGAATGGGGGAGGGGATAGAGAGGGGAAGCAGGGACTACCTGAAGTTAGAGAAGTCAATGTTCATACCGCTGGGGCGTAAACCACCCAAGCGAAATATGAGGTGCTGCTCCTCCAATTTGCATGCCTCACTGACAATGGAGGAGGCCCAGGACAGAAAGGTCAGATTGGGAATGGGGATGGGAGGGATAGATCCGACACATCTTCAAAATATAATCACACACCAAGGGAAATAATAGTGCATTGCAAATCTCACACTAGCGCCAGCAAGGGTTGCAGGCACATGGCAGCAACACCATACGCAATTCTCCTCCAAGTCATAACCATCTTGATTTAGGAATATATCATGGTCTTTCACCAATGTTGAATCTCAACAATCTAATCAAAAGAGGACAGCAAGGGTGAACTGTGGTACTAGCCTTGCTGTTGACACCTATATCCCATGTAGGAAAAAAAAACTATGAAGGGGCAATACAACTGGTTTAAATAAATGACAGCATTGCCATGATCGTTGAAGTTATCGATTAAAAAATTGTTTTTTAGAATTAAATAGCCAAGACTTATTTATGGTCCACTCTCAGTTTCAACATGGTCTTCATTTATATACTGGAAGATTGATGGCACTCAATGGCAAGCAAGCCCAGGTTTCTATTAACATGAGCAAACGAGAAGAGGAAGTTAGCATTAGGGAAAAGTTGCCTAAAAAGTAACTGTCTGAATAAGTTTACATTAAAACAAGAACCGAAGAAAAGAAAGATCAAGCATGCCGACATTCCATTTTCAACCTAATCACTTCCTTTGATTATTTACAAGAATTGGAAATTTACAAATTTTCCCCATCTCAATTCTAAATAACCGATTCCACTATCCAACAACTATAATTGGATTCTCCAGCCCCAGGTAAATGCCTTCAAACATGCATTCTGCTTTAACATTACCCCATAAAAGTACTGAATATGACAATAGACAATAGGTGCAGGAGGGGGCCATTCGGCCCTTCGAGCCAGCACCACCATTCAATGTGATCATGGCTGATCATTCTCAATCAGTACCCCGTTCATGCCTTCTCCCCATACCCCCTGACTCCGCTATCCTTAAGAGCTCTATCCAGCTCTCTTGAATGCATTCAGAGAATTGGCCTCCACTGCCTTCTGAGGCAGAGAATTCCACAGATTCACAACTCTCTGACTGAAAAGGTTTTTCCTCATCTCAATTCTAAATGGCCTACCCCTTATTCTTAAACTGTGGCCCCTTGTTCTGGACTCCCCCAACATTGGGAACATGTTTCCTGCCTCTAACGTGTCCAACCCCCTAATAATCTTATACGTTTCGATAAGATCTCCTCTCATCCTTCTAAATTCCAGTGTATACAAGCCTAGTCTCACTGGCCCTCACAAAATAGCATACATGACAGGAGCAAACAACATTTATAACTGAGCAACAAATAGTACAGACGTGGAAGTCATAGGACAGTAAGTAATTTAACAAATGCACTTACAAACTTTAGCCAGTGACCAAGGTACCGTACATCTCTGGAGTATTGGTCATTCTTTAGGAAGATTCGTAAACTTCTCTCCAATAATCCTGAGAGATTACTATCTGTTCCACCATGTGGAAACATCTGCTCTGTCCATTTAAGATATCTGTTTCAATGAAAATAAGTCAAAAGTATTTAGTTGGTACAATAGAAAGACACAGCTTCAGAGTTTTAGCACCCCACAAATGTACACAAAAAAACCCATTCAGAACACAAGTAACTTCAGTGCCATTAGGCTCACACCCTTTAGTTGAGCTACCCAAATCTCCCCATTCCATTTAAAAATAATTAATCACCTATTTTCTTCAAAGTTGTTTAAATAAACAAGGATTCATCTTTTCTTTCAATCTCCACTTTCATACATCAAAAGAACTCCATCTTTTGATACCCTTTTCCTTTGCAAAACACCGTCTTGAAAATCATTTTGTTTCACTGTTACATCCACCAATTTTACTCCAATCTATATATCTGCAATTAAGTATTTTTAAATATATAAACACTCGATTGTTTGACTGCTTCCTTTTCTCCAAACCAAACTTTCTTTTTTTGTTTCCAGCGCCAATCAAGTGTACACATTTCCTAACTCTGCTTTTTCCACTCACTATTCCATTTTGCAATGGACAAGCTGAATCTTTTTTCATTACTACTTCTTAGAAGTATCTTTGCAAATTCTCTCAAAATGTGTTGACCTTCAACAAATAACCCAAAATCAAATCTACTTACCTATCCCAAACATCCAGAGGGTCGTTCCCAGCATAAGAACGGATTTCTGTCTCAAAGGCCCTGAAAAATAAACATGATCCAACAGTGAGCCTTCTACTAGCATTAGTATTTATTAATATTAGCAGAAATATGATCAGAAATGGCTGCTGCCAATTTATGGTACACTGTGTTTGGAGACTCTCTTGCAGAATGGCAAAGCCCAAGTCATTCATTGCCTGCTTTCACAGAAGGAATTGAATTATATAGCTCCTGAAAACCTTTCAATTCCATAAATTCCACCCGTTTGAGAAATACATTTTAAACTTCCAAACTGTTATAGTGAAGTAGCTGTCAGAACAGGGAAGCTGTTCAAACTGATAATGGACAAGTGGAAGGTACAATCCACATCAGAACGAGCTGGGCCAGGCATGTAGGAAAGCACTGGAGATGCTAGTTTACACCGAAGGTAGACTCAAAATGCTGGAGTAACTAAGCGGGACAAGCAGCATCTCTGGAGAGAAGGAATGGGTGACGTTTCGGGTTGAGACCCTTCTTCAGACTGGAGAAGGGTCTCGACCTTAAACATCACCTATTCTTTCTCATGTAAACCTACAGGTTAGCGATATTACACAAGCTCATTGATCACTGGTTTGACTTAACAATAGAAACACTCGCCAAATAAAGGCTCAGTTTACTGCTTGGACCTTATTTAGAGGATTGCTTTCAAAGCCTTGCCCAAACTCAGTCTTTTAAACGGGCAAGCAGTACCCCTCCACCTTCCATTCAGTTCGTCATGCCAAGAGAATTATGAAATTCTGGAAGGTCAGAGGTATACTAACACCCACGCCCTCCCCATGCCACAATCAGACAGCCATTGTAGCAATAAATCCACCTGCTGGCCAGCTGTAACCCAGCCTAGCAGTTAGCATGTAGAAGTTGGACAGGGAGAGCTGCTACCTCACAGCACCAGAGACCCAGGTTTGATCATGATATCAGGTGCTGTCCTTATGGAGTTTGCACGTTCTCCCCATGACCACATTGGTTTCCTTCCACAAATCCAAAGGCATGTGGGTTTGGAGCTTAATTGTTCTCCAAAATTTCCCTTTACTATTAACTGCCCACTTAGAACCAGGTTCCTAACTACAAATATGCAAGTATGAATAAGCAGTCTGGAGGCGGCTCCCAACCCAAAACATCATCCGTTCATTTCCACCCACAGATTTATTATTTTCCAAGAATATCTCGTGTCAATTTTAGAATAAACTTGTTCCAAAGAACATGAATCACATAAGTGTTTGTAAAAGAACCACAAGGATGTATTCATTAAAACAAATTCCAATTTAAATTTCATCATGGAAAGAAAATCATTTGCAAGGGTCTCGACCCGAAACATCACCCTGTGGCGGTCCCTGGGGATTAGGCCACTCCTTGGGTCATCCCCCTCGGCACTAGATGAACAGGGACGAGGGACTGCCCAAGACTATGGGGTTTCTCCCAAGGGGTTTTTATCATTCATCCCTTCGGTGGAACTCGTGGTGTGTGGATGCAAGTTATCGGCATTAAAGATCCCTTGAACCCTGCCTGGCGTCTCGCCTTATTCTGACTGTATACGGGCCACTACAACCCATTCCTTCTCTCCTGAGATGCTGCTTGACCCGTTGAGTTACTCCAGCATTTTGTGTCTACCTTCAATTTGAACTAGCATCTGTAGTTATTTTCCTACGCAAGAATAATTTGGGTTGACACCAAGAACCTGATGCCCTTTCATTTGTCACCGATGGCCAAATGAACACAAATATCCTTCAGTAAAAGCAAGCAACTGGGCTTCCCAAAGTGGTCGACGGTTACCTTCAGTGTTACGCAATGGAATATGTTCTCAACGTCACATCAATTCAAAATCCACTCACTTTGAACCCTGATTTGAAACATATTTCCATTTCACGATAATTAGAAAATGATTACCGTTCTGAATCATATACCTCTCAAAAACAATTCCATACTCCAAGATGAGACAGGTGGATTTAAAAAACTGCATCCCGTTTGGTAGCATAACAAAGATTTATGTATAAATGTGCTCTTCCAAATCAAACTGCACACTCAGACTTAAGATAGACACAAAATGTTGGATTAACTCAAGCAGTATCTCTGGAGGGAAGGAGGTGGTGACATTTTGGCTCAAAACCCTTTTTCAGATTTGACCCAAAATGTCTCCTACTCCGTTTCACCAAAGATGCTACCTGACCTGCTGAGTTACTTCAGCATTTTGTGTCTATCTTCGGCGTACACCAGCATCCAGTTCCTTCCTAAACACAGCCATATTTCCTGTTTTTTGTATACCAATATTAATTGACATTCACTGATGGGCAAACAAAGATGGTGCTGACAATTCAAACACCACAAATCCTAGTAGTTAGGATACCCATACTAACTTCAGGGCCTTCAAATTTTCTGGGTAGTTCACATGCTCTACTTTTAACACTGAACATGGACTCCGTCTTATCAAAACCTTGCACCAAAATACTCAAGTATAGTGCTCTAGTGCACAATTGTGAATCCTGTAGAAAGTCAACAGTATTTCTTACCAAATCTGCTCCTGAATACTGATCTGACTTGGGCCTTCATGCTGTGCAAGTACATCTTTCAGTGTGCCCACATCTCGGCCTTGCTTCAAAGGCTGAACATTCTCCTTACTCAGCTCCCAGTCTGCCTCTGCCATTTTGAGGGATGTATAACCTTCTCAAACAAAACCCTGCAAAAGAAACACACAACTTTCTGCCTTCAGTCTTAAGTTTTAATTTAAAATAAAATAAAATATATAGGCCAAGTTATTTTAATACATGAGGAGGAATGGTTTAATGCAAATCAATTTAACATTAAAGTAACATTAATATCCACATTCATGCACGTTAAAGACATAGCCCGAAGAGATCACACATATAATCAGAATTTTCAATTTGGTTTGAATGAAATATTTTTTTACAGTGATTGAAATCTGGAATGTACTACTGGAAAGGATGGAAGCTGACTCAAAACCATTTTTAGTAAGCAATAAAATTGAACTGCAATTACAGAGGTTGAACACCACTTTTTCCCCCGATCCCTCTGTTCCAGAGCCTTTCTGGATTATCTATTTTTCTGGACCAACAGAGGACACATGATAATGAAACGACAATATGCTTCTGGCCCGCTAATGACACTCCTCTCGTGTCTCTAAGGCGCCCCACGGAGTGCCAGAAACAGAAGTACAACAAATGTAAGATTGAATGTGAATGGAATGACCTGCTGACCCATCCTCGGCTCCCACTGTCTCCCCGGCCGTTTAGAGACCTGGCTTCCGACCCCACTCCCAACTTGCGAAGTGCACCAGCGAGCCCTTCTTCACAAAACGCACGTTCCAGGGACACATGTAGCCCCTGGGGATAGCATTTTTTTCGGGCCCCCAAGGGCGTTTTTGGTGGGAGGACACCAAATAAAAGCACTGTCCCCAGTGGTGACAGTGCGAGTCACAATGGCTGCGTGAACCTGTGAAGAAAGGCTCGTTGGTGCAGACCAGTGGCATCGGCGCCTTGTTTTAAAGTGAAACGACACAACGTGCTGGAGTAACTCAGCAGGCTCAGTCTAAGGAAGGGTCTCGAAGTCCCCTATCCATGTTCTCCAGAGATCCTGACGCCTGGATCACTCCAGCACCTCATGTGCCTTTGGTGA
Organism: Rhinoraja longicauda; assembly: GCF_053455715.1. Classification (NCBI taxonomy): domain Eukaryota; kingdom Metazoa; phylum Chordata; class Chondrichthyes; order Rajiformes; family Arhynchobatidae; genus Rhinoraja; species Rhinoraja longicauda. The sequence goes on from NC_135962.1 coordinate 13,389,335, forward strand.
AGAAAGGGTCGCTGGTGCACCTCGCGAGTCGGGAGTGGTGTCGGAAGCTGGGATTCTAAACGACCAGGGAGACGGTGTGAGCCGGGAATGGGTCGGCAGGTCCGTCCGCTGTACCCCACATCTGTTATAACCAGGTCGTTAACACAAGGATTTACTGCATTGCCATTGTGAATCAGTTAGGAAAGATTGAGAGCATAGCTGATTGTTTCACGATGGAGGGACACGACCAGAAAGAACGCCACTTGCAAAGCCATCTGTGGTGCTTAAGGAATTTTAACTGAGCTCTCGTAATTTTGTCTGGATTATAAGGGTGGGCAGACCATTATTTGCCAGAAAATCAGTGTTCAACCTGTACTAGGGATAAAAATGTATTCCCATAAGAGAGATGTTGGACTTCTACACATCAATCTACTTTTGCATAGTATAATTCTAAGAAAAACCTCACTATCTTTGGTAGTACTTTTTTTTGAGTGACTAAATAGGAGTGGACACCAAGCAGAACAAATCTTCCATTGTCTTAGGATTCAACTATTATTTTACTGATAAACTATTTTCAAATAATTCAATAATTTAATCTCTAAATGAAAGAGAACTATTCACGTTTCTTGGTTCAAGACAAATACCATCTCCAGCCCATTACAATAATATACACTTGACATTGATGCAGTGAAGAATAAGTAATCTTTTGGAGACCATATTAACCTACCAATTAGTTCAGAAATTAAAATTCCAGGTACTATTAAAATAACTGCAGACCATTCTCTTTGATTATCCAACATATTAACTGAATGCTCATTGTTCTGACCAGGGAACCGGGACACTCAGAGACACTAAAGTTGTAGATATGAAGGTCTTTATTCATCACGACAATCATTCACTTGGAAACCCTCTCTGTGAAATCACCACGGTCAAAGTATATCAAGTCTTTTGTTTGTTTTTATGTCTTGTTTGCTTTGTAAAGCGTCTTTGAGTATCTTGAAAAGCGCTATATAAAATAAATGTATTATTATTATTATTAAGTGTTTATACTTTTGAGGTTTAAGAGAATATCAGGTGATTCAATATACTTTAAATTGCTACAAGACATTGTTTGCTTCAATATTTTGAGTCTGACAAAGACTCAAAAGTAGGGGGCTAGAATGCAACCCCCCCCCCCCCCCCCCCCGGCAGAATTTAAAAAATCAAAATCAATATTTTTCAAAAAATGAGCCAACAAGAAATGTTCACACACACACACACACACTACTCCAAACCTGTGCCCTCGTTATTGAAAGCATTTATACAGGGCAATGGGTAAACAAATCAAAAGAAACAATCAACCTTAATAACGTCAAGTTCTGGAACCAATGACCTCGCACAACCCAACCTTTAACCCCCGAGCCTTTAAACAACACATATCCCCCCTCAAACTCCCTCTCCCCCTTACCCACCCTCCACTCCCATCTTCCCCTTACCCATCTTCAAGCCCCTCACACCCCCTTCCTCCGCCTCCTCAACCTACACCCTATTCACACACCCTCCGCCCTCTCCCCCTACACACACCCATCACCCTCAGTCATTCTTAAAACTCCAGTCTCCAAGCCGCCGTTTCTCCAGATCGCGACTTGTGTCTACTCCCCGTGTTTACCCCCACTCCCCGTGTTCACACCGCTACTCCCCTTGTTTACCTCCACTCTCCGTGTTTACTTCTACTCCCCGTGTTTACCCCCACTCCCCGTGTTTACCTCCACTCCCCGTGTTTACTTCTACCCCGTGTTTACCCCCACTCCCCGTGTTCACACCGCTACTCCCCGTGTTTACCCCCACTCCCCGTGTTTACTTCTACTCCCCGTGTTTACCCCCACTCCCCGTGTTTACCCCCACTCCCAGTGTTTACCCCCACTCCCCGTGTTTACCGCTACTCCCCGTGTTCACACCGCTACTCCCCGTGTTTACCCCCCTACTCCGTGTTTACCCCCACTACTCCCCGTGTTCACCGCTACTCCCCGTGTTTACCGGTACTACCCGTGTTCACACCGCTACTCCCCGTGTTCACACCGCTACTCCCCGTGTTCACCGCTACTCCCCGTGTTCACCGCTACTCCCCGTGTTCACCGCTACTCCCCGTGTTCACCGCTACTCCCCGTGTTTACCCCCACTCCCCGTGTTCACACCGCTACTCCCCGTGTTCACACCGCTACTCCCCGTGTTCACACCGCTACTCCCCGTGTTCACACCGCTACTCCCCGTGTTCACACCGCTACTCCCCGTGTTTACCCCCACTCCCCGTGTTTACCCCCACTCCCCGTGTTCACACCACTACTCCCCGTGTTCACCACTACTCCCCGTGTTTACCGCTACTCCCCGTGTTTACCCCCACTCCCCGTGTTTACCGCTACTCCCCGTGTTCACACCGCTACTCCCCGTGTTTACCCCCACTCCCCGTGTTTACCCCCACTCCCCGTGTTCACACCACTACTCCCCGTGTTCACCGCTACTCCCCGTGTTCACCGCTACTCCCCGTGTTTACCGGTACTACCCGTGTTTACCGCTACTCCCCGTGTTCACACCGCTACTCCCCGTGTTCACACCGCTACTCCCCGTGTTCACACCGCTACTCCCCGTGTTCACACCGCTACTCCCCGTGTTTACCGCTACTCCCCGTGTTCACACCGCTACTCCCCGTGTTTACCCCCACTCCCCGTGTTCACACCGCTACTCCCCGTGTTCACACCGCTACTCCCCGTGTTCACACCGCTACTCCCCGTGTTCACACCGCTACTCCCCGTGTTCACCTCTCCTCCCCGTGTTCACACCGCTACTCCCCGTGTTCACCTCTCCTCCCCGTGTTCACACCGCTACTCCCCGTGTTTACCTCCACTCCCCGTGTTCACCTCTCCTCCCCGTGTTCACACCGCTACTCCCCGTGTTTACCTCCACTCCCCGTGTTTACCCCCACTCCCCGTGTTTACCCCCACTCCCCGTGTTCACCTCTCCTCCCCGTGTTCACACCACATCGCTTGGGCCCACTCACCTCTCCTCTCCTCTCCGCCCGTGCCCACTCGCCGCTGCGCCGCCGCCTCCTGTCCGCGATTTGAATCCCAACCGCCACTCCGGCGACCTCGTCACTCATTGGCCGCCGGCGTGACGATCCGCCAACGGGAACAGCTTCAACTGCTTTGACCACAACGGCGGTCAATTGTATTTATGGAAACGATGCGGTCCAAGATTATAAACATTTCTTGAAAATGTTACGCCCTTGAAACGCTTTTTCAATTTCGGATGCCACCTGCGCGCGGCTCTGACCTCGCTGGAGGGGTCCGTGCGCGCAATGCACCCTGGGGTTTGTAGTTCCCGTGCTGATCTGGGAGCGATAGAAGGACTGTGTCCATCCACACCATCTCTCTTGGTTGCCAAACCCTTAACTCCTCTTCCCATTCACACACTGATCTTTCTATCCTGTGCCTCCTCTATTGTTAGAGTGGGGCCCAACACATTGGTGGAACAGCATCTCATATTTCGCTTGGGTCGCTTACAACCCAGAGGTATGAATATTGATTTCACTAACTTCAATTAACACTTGTTATCCCCTCTCTCTCTATCCCTCCCCCACTCCAGCCATTGTACTAGTTTCACTGTCATCCTTTTGAGTTTCATTGTCTGTATAACTTGTTAAACAACTACTGTTACTATTATCATTGATACTTTGGTGTATATCTTTGTTCTATATCTCTCCAAATCATTGGTTCTATCTCTCATTTCCCTTTCCCGTGACTTTCAGTCTGAAGTAGGGTCTCAACCTGAAACGTCACCCATTCCTTCCCTCCAGAGATGCTGCCTGTCCGGCTGAGTTACTCCAGCATTTTGTGTCTATCTTTGGTTTAAACCAGCAGCTGCAGTTCCTGTCTACACATTTGATCTGGGAGCTTGTGAGTTAACAGACATGTTTCGTTCATAGAAGCATTTCGTTTAGAGATACAACATGGAGACAGGCTCCTCGGCCCACCGAGTTCACGATACTTTTATCCCACTTTCTCTCCATTCCCTAACAAGAGGGAGCAGTTTACAGAGAGCAATTAACCTACAAGCCTGTATGTCTTTGGGATGTGGGAGAAACTAGAGCACCCAGAGAAAACCAACACGGGGAAAACGTGCAAACTCCACACAGACAACACCCATAGCCAGGATCGAACCCGAGTCTCTGGCGCTGTGAGGCGGCAACTTTACCAGCTGCGCCACTGTGACACCCATAATTTTTTTAAGGAATGGGTGGGGAGTCCACATGTGTACAGTTCCTGTTAAATGCCTCTTATAAATATTTGTAAGTATACTGAACGCTTAAAACTCTCTGAGGATTCAGATTGTAGTTCTTTTGCATCTGATTCGGAAAGTGTCATGCCCAAGTTCCTCTCAGGAGTTTTGAACACAATGTCAAAGCTGACCCTTTTGTACAGAACTGAAAGAGTTCTGAACTGTTCTTTGGTCCAGAGCTTCAGAATGCGTCGGGACTTCCGAGGGCATGTCCAAGGGGGGGATCTCCTAATAATAAACTCTGCCTTTCTAATGCCATAAATAAGATTGCAATTATGTAGCATCTTTCACATAACATTGCAGTACAATGAAGTGATTTACTCAGTTACTTTAAAACACCACCCTGCCATACTCTCATATCACTCCTGCCATCGGGAAGAAGGTAGAGGAGCCTGAAAAACTGTAACATCCGGGTTCAGGGGCAGTTTCTTCCTTAATGCCATCAGGCTATTAAACCCGACAACCTCCAACTGAACTGTGAACTACATAGACTTGGGGGCATTGTTTTTGTTCCTGCACTATTATTGTTTTTTTTATATACTGACTTTTTTTTTGTTTATTATTGTGTTAATAGAGTTTTATGTTTGCATATCTGTTGTTCTGCTGCAAGAAAAAATGTAATTGTTCCATGTAGGGACATATGACAATAAAGCACTCTTGACTGCTGTAACACTGAGAAATCCAGTAGCCAAACTACATGTAGCAAGATATCACAACAGTCTGAGGACAGATCCCAATCTGATCACCGATCAGACTGAAGAAGCATTGCCATTCCACTTTTCTCCAATGATGCTGCCGACCCGTTGAGCTACTCCAGCACTATGTGTGTCTTTTTTTAATGAACCCGGATCTGCAGTTCCTTGGGTCAGCAATTTGGTAAGACCACATCATATGTTTTTCATGAGTTCTGTGAGAACTCCCCTGCTTTTCTCTGAAATTTCTTATTGGGATCCTTCATATCTTTTAGGGAATGTTCATGAGTTACAAAAAAGTGTGGATAGGAAAATATTAGACAATAAGAAAAAATTATTAAAATAAGAACTTATCCTCAAAATGGCAAAACAACCAGTTCACAATTTAACCTGCAAGGATAGTTTATGGGTATTGAAACCAATCATCGAGTGTGGCAAAGTCCAATACTATATCATGATGCCAATAGATGAATGTGCATGTCCAGCACATTAACCACCCCCCCCTATTGATTCGCTCTACACTTCACGTTGCCTCGGGAAAGCAGCTAACATAATCAAAGACCATTTTTACCTGGTCGTTCTCTCCTCCCCACTCCTGTCAGCAAGAGGATACCAAACCTTGAGTGATCGCATCACCAGATTCAGGAACAGCTCTAACGCCACTGTTACCAGACTACTAAACAGACCTTACATAAACTAGCATGTAGTCCCGATCTTCTAACCTACCTCTTTGTGGACCTTGCTTTTTTTTTTAAAGCTGCATTTTCTGTGTAACTGTAACATGATAGTGCTGTAACATTGTGGCGGGACTCGGTACGGTCCAGCTCAGAATTAGACTAGGCGCCTTGTAGTCCGGTTAGGAAGGTTTTATTTGCACAGCAAACAAGCAGCACACACCCAAAGCACACTCTCTCCTCACACCTTCTCCTGACCTTATCGCCAAAACCCGCTCCTCGTAATCTCCGTGCTGAGGGTTCGATCAGGGAGTGGCCAAACACTCAGGTAGCGCCACAGCATTATATTTTGCTCTCTGGTATTTCTCTCTGTACTTACTATCAGTTGTATTTGTATATGGCTTGATTATACTCGGGTATAGTATGATGTAAATTGGATAGCATGCAAACAAAGCTTTTCACTGTAGCTTGGTACAGGTGGCAATAACAACCAATGCCAAAACAATACCGAAATTTAGCCCTCATTAAAGCCTCAATGAAGAGATCAAGGAAGACATTAATTGGCCGCCTCTATATTAACACAGTGCTAAAGATGTGCCTTGAGTATTTCTGTCATGCAATGCACAGTCTGTCTTGTCACCTAATATTCTGCTGCTGGTGTATCCAGAGGGCTATCCCTCAATGCTGCACAAAAGAGGTATATTTTGGGTGTCTGGGTTCTGTTCGCAGAAGCTTCTAAACCAGCCATATGAATTACTGTGTCACAGCAAAGGTGTTTGAGTATTCAGAGTATCTTGACAGTCACAGTGTACTCCCATTATAAATATGTATTTCTGCAAAGCTATCTATCTACACTCAAAATGTTGAAGCTGAGTAAGTAATTGTAGCCATTGAAACTGGAGTTAATCATTTCCGGTTGTCTTTGTACTTAAAATATTACCCAAACGCAGGCTCTGCGATCGTTTTGCTCAACACCTTCGCTCAGTCCGTCTTAACCAACCTGATCTTCCGGTGGCTGAGCATTTCAACTCCCCCTCCCACTCCCAGTCTGACCTTTCTGTCATGGGCCTCCTCCAGTGCCATAGTGAGGCTCACCAGAAATTGGAGGAACAGCACCTCATATTTCGCTTGGGCAGCTTGCAGCCTAGCGGTATGAACATTGACCTCCAACTTTAGATAGTTCCTCTGTCCTTCTCTTCCCCTCCCCCTTCCCAGTTCTCCCACTGTCTTCCTGTCTCCACCTATATCCTTTCTTTGTCCCGCCTCCAACATCAGTCTGAAGAAGGGTCTCGACCCGAAACGTCACCCATTCCCTCTCTCCTAGACCGTACCGAGTCCCGCCACAATGTTACAGCACTATCATGTTACAGTTACACAGAAAATGCAGCTTTAAAAAAAAATGCAAGGTCCACAATGAGGTAGGTTAGAAGATCGGGACTACATGCTAGTTTATGTAAGGTCTGTTTAGTAGTCTGGTAACAGTGGCGTTAGAGCTGTTCCTGAATCTGGTGATACGATCATTCAAGGTTTGGTATCCTCTTGCCGACTGAAGTGGGGAGGAGAGAACGACCAGGTAAAAATGGCCTTTGATTATGTTAGCTGCTTTCCCGAGGCAACGTGAAGTGTAGAGAGAATCAATAGGGTGGGGGGAGGCTGGTTAATGTGCTGGACATGTCTGAAGAAGGGTCTCGACCCGAAACGTCACCCATTCCCTCTCTCCTAGATGCTGCCTGATCTGCTGAGTTACTCCAGCATTTTGTGATACCTTCGATTTGTACCAGCATCTGCAGTTATTTTCCTACACAATGATACTTTATTATCACCTGTACCCAGGTACAGAAAAATTCTTTGTTTTGCATACAACCTGGTAAAATCATGTAGTAGACCTCATCTAGACAGTACACAAATGTCGCCACGTTTTGACGTCGACAAAGTTACAAAAGTTCACCGAACAGTCCTATCTAACCTTGGTGCTCAATTGCTTAACACTGTTAAAATTATGCAGTGTAAAATTGAAAATTGACTGAAACTAGAATGATCCAGGAAAAACAACTATTTCTAGTAGATTTGCATCAGGCAGGAAATTTCATCTCTGGGTGCAATTCATCTTTGTATACATGACATGATTTTTGAGCCAGTTGCATAATGGATGACATAATTACCAAGTGCAAAGCTTATTTGGCAGTATTGCAGAAGGAAAAACTTGTCCTGCAAGTGACCATCACGAGTCAAGTTCCATAATTGTCATAAGTACCAGGAATGCAACAATGAAATTCTACTTGCTGCAGCTTAATGGCCCCATTAATACAATAACACAACAAATAAATATACAATAATAAATAATACAATAAATTAATAATTGCTAATATTGAGTCACCAGGCCATAATAATGCAAAATGGAAGTATGTAGTGAAACCAAAAAGAAAATGGATTGTAGATCATTGCTGAGGTTAGGTTATGCTTAGTATTGTGCAGTGTAGTTGCTGGGAAGAAGTTGATGGTTGGTGGGAAGAAGCTGCTCTTGAACCTGCAGGTCACGGTTCTCAGGGTCCTGTGCCTTCTTCCCAATGGTAGCAGCAGATGAGAGCATGGCCCGGGTGGTGTGAATCTTTGATGATATTAGCTGCGTTTTTGAGGCAGCACCTCCTGTAGAAACACTTTGCTGGTGGAGAGGTCAGTACCTGTGATGGATCAGGCAATCTCTACCACTTTATGCAGTCTCCTTCATCATGGGCATTCAAATTACAGAACCAGGCTACGATGCAACCAGTCAGTATGCCCTCTGCCGTACAACTGGAGAAGTTTGATAGAGCATTGAGTGACACACTGACTATCCTCAGTCTTCTGAGGAAATAGAGGTCTTGATGACATTTCTTTGCGATTGCAACAATGTGCTGATCAGAGGACAGATCTTTAGAGATATACACACCAATGAATCAGAAGCTGTTTACTCCACAGTCATCCCATCGATGAAGACTGGTTTGTGAATCTCCGCATTCCCCTCCTGAAGTCCACAATCAACTCCTTGGTCCTGTTAATGTTGAGAGCAAGGTTGTTATTCTGGCACCATTCACTCAGATTAACAATCTCCCTCTTATACTCTGACTCATGGTTACCCATGTTTCATCTAACAGCAGAGGTATCATCAACGAATTTAAAGATGCCGTTGGAGCTGTGTCTGGCTACACAGACATGGGAACAGAGAGAGTAGAGCAGGGGACTGTGCACACAGTCTTGAGGTGCTCTTGTGTTGATGGTCATTCCAGGAGGAAGTGTTGTTGCCAATTTGTACTTATTATTGGGTATTCCTAAGGCATATTGTTTGCTTTGGATTGGGACTTTGGTAAGGTAAGTCCTCTCTGGCCTTCCATGTAAAGCACCACCTCGCAAGACGCAGGCCCTGAACCCCAAGGCCCTCTAATTTCTCAATGGTCTGACATTCTTGACACACTATTCCCGAATAACCAAGCTACTTCAGACCCGCGATGATCTCAACCCACCACCCGTCCTGCTCAGATGCAAGAATTTGTATGGTCCAGGCCTGAGCCAGCATCCTCATGGTACCCAATGAAGGCCCTGCCTATCCACCTGCACTCACATATACCTCTTTCCAACAATCACCCTTGTCTTTTAGCCAATTGATATTCCCAGTCCTTGGCTCCCGGCTCCTCAAGTCATTATGCTTGCCCCAAAGCCTTTATTCTGATAATTGGCCCCTGATCTTATGCCACCAACCCCTTTTAGATGTGCAGTACTTAATAGGCATGACTCTAGTGTTTACTACTAATGTTGATTGGCTCTACAGTATTTGATAGCTCTTATTTGACAATATAGCAAGTTCTTGTTTCATTTCAGTACCATATTGGAATACGTGCTTCAAATTTGTACGATATCAAAGACTGTGCTTTAAAAAACCTTTATTGGCTGTGATACTGAGGTTACAAAAGGCATTAGGGTGATAAATGATTTCCTTTTTATTTTCTAATCGCACTCTATCTAATAGAATGGTATGAAGTGTGAAACACTTTGTGGCTATTATAGTGGATATAAGATTTGAGTAGAGACAGCTGATGGCCAAATGGATGGAGGAGGGGGGTTGAGGGGGATGGAGAGGATAAAGGGCTTTGAGGGGGATGGAGTGGGGGGAACGGGAGGGGAGGGGGATTGGGGGAGGAGAGGGTGCTACACCAATGCAGGAGAGGTTTGGGCCCAACGGGTCCACTTGGTCTAGTATGACTATAAATCATTCTTGACTCTTGATTCGTGACTCTTGTACTGACGAGTAGAAGCTTTCTAAACTATTCAGCAGGGGGCAGTGTTAACTAGAATTAAGAAACAATTTTTGTTATCACTCGGCAGATCAATCCCTTGCTTGCCTGGTCCAGTAGGGAGCAGCATTAACCTGTGTGTATTTTCACAGAACACAATTGCCACCTGCAACTCCTCGAGTGGAAAATGGAAAAGAGGTGGAAAATGACTTCTGTGTCTGGTCAGAGAATTTCTGCAACTTGATAGCACCCGTTTAAGTTACTGCCATTCGGCAGACTTAGACCTCAAGTGCTCAGCGGGCCAAATCTGCCAACTCTCTCATAGACCCTGTACACAGCTGCTGCACCATTAGTTTTAGATCAGTTGTAGGACTGGTGGCTATTGTTATGGTCCAGCAAAATGTTTAACTCCTTCCCTCCTGCTCACTATAATACTGTCATGCAGCGCAGGAATATGCTCTTTCTGCCAACCATGTCCGTACCGACCAGTAAGCACTCATCCATACCCTGTGTACTGAGGTTCTGAAGCAGGGTCTCGACCCGAAACGTCGCCCATTCCTTCTCTCCTGAGATGCTGCCTGACCTGCTGAGTTACTCCAGCATTTTGTGAATAAATACCTTCGATTTGTACCAGCATCTGCAGTTATTTTCTTATACTACTGTTAAAAAAATTGTTTTGCATGCTATCCAATCAGGTCAGATAACACTGTACATAAATGCAATCAAGCCAAGTTCAAGTACAATGGGTAGAGTGAAGGGAGAGGTACAGAGTGCAGAATATAGTTAAAAGAACAATAGGACACAAAGTGCTGGAGTAACTCAGCAGATCAGGCAGCTCCTCTGGAGAACTTGAATTGGTGATGTTTCAGGTCGAGACCATTCTGCAGACTGAAGAAGGGTCTCAACCCAAAACGTCACCTATCCATGTTCTCCAGAGATGCTGCCTGACTTGCTGAGTTACTCCAGCACTTTGTGCCTTTGTGTGCATTGACCAGCATCTGCAGTTCTTTGTTCCTGCAGAATGCAGTTCTCAGCATTACAACACAGTTCCAGAGACAAAGTCTAATGTCTGCAAAGAGGTAGAGGAGAATCAGATTATACCAACCTTGGGTCCGCAGCCTTCCATGCCGATTGAATTGTCCTCAAATGCTCGCGTTTGGTCTCTTTACGTGTTTCCACTGATTTTCTGTCACAACGGGTGTGTGGCTTTCCTCGAGGAGAAGAAGCAGAGTTACAAGCTCTGGCAGACCATTCACTCATTAGGTGCCACATAGTCAAGCCCTTTCCCTTTGGGGCGTCACGGTGGCGCAGCGGTAGAGTTGCTGCCTTACAGCGAATGCAGCGCCGGAGACCCGGGTTCGATCCCGACTACAGGTCTCTCCGGAGTTCGTACGTTCTCCCCGTGACCTGCGTGGGTTTTCTCCGAGATCTTCGGTTTCCTCCCACACTCCAAATATGTACAGGTATGTAGGTTAATTGGCTTGGTAAATGTAAAAATTGTCCCTAGTAGGTGTAGGATAGTGTTGATGTGCGGGGATCGCTGGGCAGCGCGGACCCGGTGGGCCGAGAGGGCCTGTTTCTGCGCTGTATCTCTAAACTAAACTAAATTCCTTAAATACCTTAACATTCCTAAATAATTTTGTACGTTACCAATGGAGGGGCATCCACATAGAGCGACATTGGAACAGAGAAAGAAACAAAGGATAGATCATGAAAAGCCGCTCTGGGTGGCAAAATGGCGCAGCGCTAGAGCTGCTGCCTCGCAGTGCAAAAGACCCAGGTTCGATCCATACTATGTGGAGTTTGTACATTCTCCCTGTGACTGCGTGGGTTTTCTCCTGGTGCTCCAATTTCCACTCACATTGCAAACACATGGAGGATTTCAGGTCAATTGGCTTCTGTAAATTGTCCCTAGTGTGCAGGACATACAACTAGTGTACATGTGACCGATGGTTAGCGTGGACTCGGTGGGCCTGTTTCCACACTGTATCTCCAAACTAAACTAAACCCCAAATCAAAAAAATACAGCAGATGCTGGAAATCTTAAATAAAAAAATATGTCACAAACACTCAGCACGTCAGGCAGCATAGATGGAAAGCGAAACAGTTAATATTTTAGGTTCAGGATCCTTCATTGAAACTGGGAAAGAGAAACAATAGTTAATTTAGGCAGCAGAGAAGCTGGGGGAGGGCGAATAGAGTGAAACAGACAGATTGGAATCATATTGAATAACATTTTCTGTTTACATAGTACATTGAAAAGTACAACACAAGAACAGGCCCTTCGGTCCACAAAGTCAGCTCTAACCATGATGCCAAGATGAACTAGTCTCATCTACCTGCACACGATTCATATCCCTCTAACACCTGCATATCCAAGTGCCTATCCTCTTAAAAGGCACAATCATATCTGCCTTCACCACTACCCCCTGACAGCACGTTCCAGGCACCACCACCTCTGTGTAAAATAACTTGTCTCACCCATCTATATACTAAAACTCTCGTTTGTTTGTTTATTTGTGATCGAACTACAGCCAAAATGGTACACGATAGTTTGACAATTGTAGGCCCACCTTACTCACCGTCATCACTTTAATGGTAAGGCAAGTAGTTTTATTGCAATAGGTGTTATATTTTTTAAGTTATTCACAATTTAAAGTTTAAATCTATCTCCTAGGGAGGGAGGGAGGGAGGGAGGGGGAGGGTGGTGGGAGAGGGAGGGGGGAGGAATGTGGACGAGGGGGGTTGAGGGGGATGGAGAGGGGGAAGTGGGGTGGGGAGGGGAGGGGACGGGGGGAGGGGGAGGGGAGGGAGGGGGGTAGGAGAGGGTGCTGCACCAATGCAGGAGAGGTTTGGGCCCAACGGGTCCACTTGGTCTAGTATCCTTTAAATTTTGCCCCTCTCACCTTAAACTTATGCCCTCCATTTTTTTTTAAATGTTTCCACCCTTGGAAAAGGGTTCTGACTATCTATCTTACTTATGCCTCTCATAATTTTTTACACTACTATCAGGGCTCCCCTCAACCTCCAATGCTCCAGAGAAAATAATCCAAATTTGTCCAACCTCTCCTTACCTTCTAATCCAGGCAGCATTCAGGTAAACCTCATCGGTACCCTCTCCAAAGCTTCCACGTCCTTCCTGTTTCTGACTGTCTACCCTATCCATGCCTTATATCATATACTTTCATCAGGTCTTACCGCAACCTCTGACATTCCAGCGAATTACTTACAGCATCTGCGGGTTTGTTTCATTGCTGCTTCTGTCCTATGATTACCAACGATGACGAAGTTCAGTGCTATCCATTGGGATTTCTGACTGTCCCTTTTGCCACGTTACACCATTTTGCACATTCCCCGCCACCCAAACTAACTTTTTCTTTCTTTCCCAGTTCTACTAAAGGGTCCTGAACTGATAACGGTCTCTCTCATCACAGATACTGCCTGGCCTGCTGAATGTTTGTGGCATTTTCTGTTCGTTTCATCTTCTTGTCTTTCATTTACTTTGGAATTCATTGCCAGGACTGAAGAAGGGTCTCAACCCGCAATGTCACCCATACCTTCTCTCCGGAGATGCTGCCTGTCCTGCTGAGCTCATCCAGCATTCAGTGTCCCTCTTCCAGGAATCCCAGCTTGAAAGAGGTTCTCATCTGCTCTCCAGCAGGACCTGATGTATTTCCAATAATTCCTGTTTTTATTAAAGGACATGAGATGCTATTTGCATTGTTAAAGAAAATGATGAACTGGGTACACAACACCTCATATTTTGCTTGGGCAGCTTACACCCCAGCGGTAAGAATTTTGACTTCTCTAACTTCAAGTAATCCTTGCTTTCCCTCTCGCTCCATCCCTCCCCCTTCCCAGTTCTTCGACCAGTCTGACTGTCCCCCTGATGACATTTTATCACCTTGCAACAACGATCCATCTAAAATATTTTACTTGATCCATATCTCTTTTGATGTCTCATTTTCACACCTTACCCTTCCTTATCTCTATGTCTTCCTTTCCCCTGACTTTCAGTCTGAAGAAGGGTTTTGACCTGAAACGTTACCCATTCCTTCTATCCAGAAATGCTGCCTGTCCCGCTGAGAGACTCCAGCATTTTGTGTCTCTCTCCAGGGTACCAGAACAGTCCGGCCATCTTATGCTCCATTCCCACAAGTTCAGTCATGACCAGAGTAGCAATCTATGCTCTGGATAAAAAGATTGGGGACCCCACTATGTACTTTACAAACTGCACAAAATCCAGCAGAGCTTTTCAGTGCATGAGGGGGTACCGTGATGCTTGAGACACTACCATTTGAATGAGCTATTAAAACAAAGGCTTGCTTGGCCATTCATGTGGATGTAAAGGAATCCATGGTCCTATTTTCAAATAAAATCAGGTAGCATTCCACTGGGTATTCGCCAATATTCATTTCTCAACTAACATCACTGAAATGAATTTTCTAATCCCCAATTAATTTCTGTTATAATGTAATAACAAGGAACTGCAAATGCTGGTTTATAATAGAGATGGACACAAAATTCTGGAGTAACTCAGTGGGTCCAGCAGCATCTCTGGAAAAAATGGATTGACGATGTATCGGCTTGGGCCCCTTCTTAGACAACACTTCAAATAAGAATGGATAATGCTGGAAAGGCTTAGCAGGCCAGACAGCATCTATAAATAAAAGCAGAGATAACATTTCAGGGCAATGAATTTCCAATCTCATTGTTCTAGTTCATATGTTCTGGTTCATCTGTATGTTATAAAGAAACACTCTTGATTTGAAATGTTGCCTGTTTCTCTCTCCACTGATTTGGGGTACCTGTGTGTTTTTACGGCATTCTCTGCTTTTAATTTCAGCATCTTCAAGCATTTGCCCTTTGATTACAATCAAAATGCTCTGCGCTTGGTGCTCCCAAGATGAGGTGTTCTTTAGAGAAAGGGGGTACCCCTCTTCTATCACAGATGAGGCCCTCACACATGTCTCTTCCGTGCCCCATAGCTCTGCTCTTGCTCGCCCCAGTCGCAACAGGGACAGAGTCACCCTCGTCCTCACCTTTTACTCCATCAACTGTCGCATACACTCTTCGACATTTTCGCCACTTTCGCCACCTCCAATGGGATCCCACCACTAGTCACATCTTCCCACCTCCATCCCTTTCTGCTTCCCACAGCGACCGGAAGTTCCCTCCCTGGTTTACTCATCCCTTCCCACCCAAACCGCTCCCTCCCTTGGAACTTTCCCCTACAACTGCAGGAGATGCAACACCTGCCCTTATACCTCCCCCCCTCAACTATATCCAGGGACCAATGGTCTTTTCAGGTGAGGTAGAGGTTCACTTTACCTCCTCCATCCTCATCTACTGTATCCGCTGTTCTCGGTGGGATCTCCTATATGTTGGCGAGACCAAGCGCAGACTGGGCAATCATTTCACTGAACACCTACGCTCACTCCACCTTCAAGTCAGAGTAATAGAGTGATACACCATGGGAAACAGTCCCTTCGGCCCAACTTGCTCACACTGGCCAACATGTCCCAGCTACACTAATCCCACCTGCCTATATCCCTCCAAACCTGTCCAATCCATGTACCTGTCTAACTGTTTCTTAAATGTTGGGATAGTCCCTGGCTCAACCTCTCCTTATAGCTCATACCCTCTAGCCCTGACAACATCCTTGCAAATCTTCTCTGTACTCTTTCCAGCTTGCCAACATCTTTCAGATAACATGGTGCCCAGAACACAGCCTTGGCCTACACAATCTCCCAGTTGCAAAACATTTTAACTCCCCTTCCCATTCCCACACTGACTTTTATGTCCTCGGCCTCCTCCACTGTCAGAGTAAGGCCACATGCAAATTGGAGGAACAGCATCACATATTTCTCTTGGGCACCTTGCAACCCAACGGTATGAATATTGATTTCTCTAATTTGAAGTAAACCCTGCATTTCATCACTCCCCCCCATCTTAGCCATTCTACTAGTTCCACTGTTCACATCCCTGTATCCTTTCATTATCACCTCTTCCCCAGCCAACAATGGACCATATGTGCTTCACTCTTCCTTGGTCATCTATTGCCAGCCCTGATTTGTTCTGGCCTTTTCCTACCTCCAGTTTCCCCCTCCCCCTCTACTTTCAGTCTGAAGAAAGGTCCCAACCTGAAACGTCACCCATCATTTTTCTCTGGAGTTGCTGCCTGATCCAATGAGCTTCTCCAACATTTTGTGTCTATCTGCACTGGCAGCAAAACATTTTGGTGCATTCTAAAGACATAAAAATGCTAGCCTTCTTTTCGTAACAATGAGAGGTAGATAAGCAGAGCGTTTTAACGAAGAGTTTCAGAACATAAGGCCCTCGCAGCTGAAGAAATGGCTGGGCACTTGTGATATTTGTGGTGTGTTTATTGCTTTAAGTCAGTCACCCCTTTAAGAACTGGGTCATATCACTAAATGCACCCTGGTGTGCAACAATGTTTACACAAATTTCCAGAGACAATCTGTGAATAAACCTTGCTAAAGTTGGGTATTATTTGAGCACTTTGTTTCCCCCATGTATCGACTTGCACACTCTGCAGGTTAAGAACTAAATCAACACACATTTACTGCCAATGAGGATGATGTGTTGAAGAATCCCAGTCATTAAAAATGATTAAGTCGTCTAGGTTGACCACATGACTGTATTAAAAGAGTAAATCTGAGAAGCTCATGATTAATTGGAGCAAGTCTGAGGTGCAGACTTGAGAATGTGGGAACAAAGTTAGTGCCTACTGAAACTCTTTGTGAATAAAAAGGCAAGGCTAGTAACTGCCAAAGTGGGAGACAAGACAAAATGGCAGTCCACACCCAGACCATGATGTGAGACATCTCAGTAGTTATTAAAATTATAGGACTCAGTTAAAATATCATAATATAGGACTCACATTAAATATCATAACTGAAATTGAAATGCTGTTCATGCCAAAATGCTGGAGGAACTCAACAGGACAGGCAGCATCTCTGGAGAGAAGGAATGGGTGACGTTTCGGGTCGAGACGTTGAAGAAAGGTCTCGACCCGAAACGTCACTCATTCCTTCTCTCCAGAGATGCTGCCTGTCCCGTTGAGTTCCTCCAGCACTTTGTGTCTATCTTCAGTTTAAACCAGCATCTGCAGTTCCTTCCAACACAATCTGTGCAAGAGTGCCTGAAACAAGGGCATATGCAAATACAAGAAGATAATGCTGACGGTAGAACAGGGCCAGATACTTATGTGACTTTAGCAAACATGTTTACAACCCATTGATTGATCAACCATTGTCCCATTTCACAGTGGGGACAGGAGAAACTGAAGAAATGTTGCATTTAAATTCATTAGCCTGAGTTCTTTGACTGCTCTTGAGTGCGCCAATTAGAATTCAGTATGTGAAGGGTTAACATCAATTTGGTGATCTGGGCACAATCTCGATATTCTGCTGACCCCAGCTTATACAAAGGGCAGGCTGCAGCTGGGAATTAGGTTTCAAGCCCAGGGGCAGGACATGTAGACAGACAGAGAAAACAATGCAGGCCTTGTAATTCATTTTTTTCATTAATCATTAGAGACCCACTGTCGCTAAAAATAACACAGCAGAATTTTCAGTTTATTCTGACCAACACTGTTAACCCTATCAATTCCATCAAAGTAACCCAAACCAAGTCCTTCTTTGCCTGCAATCCTACCAGTTAAGCAACACCTTGTTTCAAATTTCCTATCCTTGTTTTCAAATGCCTTACTGACATCACCCCTCACTTTTCTTTGTGACCTTTTCCAGCCATATAATTTGCCAATATATCTCTGCAGACAGTCACAAAATGCTGGAGTAACTCAGCGGGACAGGTTCTGGAGAGAAGGAATGGGTGTCATTTCAGGTTGAGCCCCTTCTTCAGACTGAGAGTCAGGGGAGAGGGTAACTGGATTTGTGGAAGGGTACAAAGAGAATGTAAGGTGTGAAAAGGACAGATCAAAGTAGACAAATATCAAGGAAATATAGAATAATTCATTGTTGGCTGAGGGGAAGGTGACAATGAGGCATTCAATCAGTAAAATTAATCAGGAGGGCAGTGAAACTAGTTGGAGGACTAGGGTTGGTGAGGGACGGAGAGAGAGAGGGGATGCAAGGGTTACATGAATCAAAATTCAATATTCATTGAAATCAATATTCATACCGCTGGATTGTAAGCAAAATATGTCCCTCTCTCTCTGCAGTCACAGGTGCAACATACAAACCCCGTACAGACAGCACTCGTAGTCAGGATCGAACCGGGGACGCTGGTGCTGTAAGGCAGCAGCTCTACCATGGCGCCACTATGCCATCCTGGGTAGGTGATGTTTCGAGCTAGGACCTTTCTTGAGACTTTTTACCTACCCAAATATCATATTGGCTACCTACCGGAATATCATATTCTGTGGCTTAGTGCCAAATGTTATTTAATAAAATTCTCGTGGATCACCTTGGGGCGTTTTACTATAATGGTGGGTATTACTGTTGAAACTTTTGATTTATCGTTCTGCAGTTGCAATTTGTTCTCCAGTGCTGTCCAATGGCCAATAATTGCATGAATGAAGGGAACCAAAGTGGGATCCATCCAGTGTTTTTTACCAATCATCTAAGCAAATCCACTTTCCAGCAGAAATCACAGGAATGTGCACCTCTATTTTACTATCTAAAACATGTGTCTGAGATCTTTACTTTTGAAGCATCTTCTGTTGGAAGATTGGAAACATAACAACTAACCTGTGTGCAGGAAGGTCCCAGAAATACCTCAGTGATCATCAGATATTCTCTTTTTTTGTAAAATTGCATTAGGGTTAAATATTGGCCACAATATCTGGAAAAAAAATTCTCACCTCATTATCAACAATCATGAAAATGCAGAAGCTCTGTCATCAACATACAAAATCCTAGAGCCTATAGATTGATCTCTACAGATTTCAGGGTGTCAAATATAGGCCCTCCATTCAAAAAAAGTGGATAGAAAAACAGAACTGCAGGATGTTCAAGTAGAAACAAAGAACTGCAGGTGCTAGTTTATGCCAAAGATAGAAACAAAGTGCTGGAGTAACTCAGCAGCTCAGGCAACATCTCTGAAGAAAAGGATGGGTGACGTTTCGGGTTGGGAGCCTTCTGAAGAAGTCTGAATAATGGCCCCAACCTAAGATGTCACCTATTCCTTTTCTCCAGAGATGCTACTTGACCCACTGAGTCACTCCAATATTTTGAGTCTATCCTCAGTATAAACCAGCATCTGCAGTTCCTTCCTACACTCTCATTATTGAACCTGTCTTATACAATGACAGACCCGTGCCAACTAGCACAATACATCTGCATCCAAAGATGAATCTGAACCAAAATCCTCCACAATAATTCCCAACACTAGTACCATGGAATGCTGCGTTCTCCCATTATAGGGAGTTTGGTGTCATAGAAACATAGAAAACAGGTGCAGGAGGAGGCCACTTGGCCCTTCGAGCCAGCACCGTCTTTCATTGTGATCATGGCTGATCATCCACAATCAGTAACCATACCATACTCCCTATGAACTCATTATTCTGTGGTCAAATTCTGCTATAACTGCATTTCCAAGTTTGCATCTCTGGAGTAAAAGGATGGGTGACGTTTTGGGTTGCGACCCTACTGAAGATGGGTCCTGACCCAAAACATCACCCACCCTCTTTCTCCAGAGATGCTGCCTGACCCGCTGGGTTACTGCAGCACTTTAGACAATAGACAATAGGTGCAGGAGTAGGCCATTCAGCCCTTCGAGCCAGCACCGCCATTCAATGCGATCATGGCTGATCACTCTCAATCAGTACCCCGTTCCTGCCTTCTCCCCATACCCCCTCACTCCGCTATCCTTAAGAGCTCTATCCAGCTCTCTCTTGAAAGCATCCAACGAACTGGCCTCCACTGCCTTCTGAGGCAGAGAATTCCACACCTTCACCACTCTCTGACTGAAAAAGTTCTTCCTCATCTCCGTTCTAAATGGCCTACCCCTTATTCTTAAACTGTGGCCCCTGGTTCTGGATTCCCCCAACATTGGGAACATGGGAACTCTGCTAAAAGTTCCACTTGAGAGGTTAATGTGCAAAAGTAAAGCACGTGAGGTTGATGACAAGATACTCACATTAATTGAAAACCAGTTAACAAGCAGCAAGTATAGAGTAAGAATAAATGAGCTGTTTTAAGGGTGGCAGGCAGTGAATAGTGGAGTAACAAAAAGATCATACCTGGGTCCCGGTGAATCACTACATGTCTATGAGGAACAAAATGCAACATTTCTAAGTTTTCCAATTGCATGAAACTGTGTGGAATCATAGTTTTATGGAAAATACAGAGGATTCTAGGCTATGTAGGGAAATTGAATGAATGGTCAAATATATGGTAGATTTGGCATATAATGGATTAGGGTATAATTTAGCATTTTGATTGGGAAAACACAAGGGCAAATCATTTCTTAGAGATAATAAATTGGGAAATGATGATATACAAAGGGATCAGCCATGATCACATTGAATGGCGGTGCTGGCTCGAAGGGCCGAATGGCCTCCTCCTGCACCTATTGTCTATTGTCTATCTAGATATTTCTCACAGCAGTCATTGGAAGCAAACATCAAGGTGTAGCAAACAGTTATGAAGGTAAATGGGATATTGGATTTTATTTCAAGAGGTTTTGGGTAAATGAGCAAGGATATCTTCTGATCATTATGTGGTATCTGGTGGGGCCACACCTGAAATATTGTGTGCAAATCTGACCTCCTGACCTAACAAAATATATACTTGCCGTAGAAAGAATGCAGCAAAGGTTCATACTACTGATTCCAGTAATGATGGAATTGTCTTAGGCGGACATATTGGATTGACTAGACCCATATTCTAGACTTTAAAAGAACGAAAGGGTCTCATTGAAATGTCCAAAATGCCGATAGGTTTGATACAGAACATTTCCCCAACGTAGGTGGTTTGGAACCACGGGTCCAGGATATGGGTTAAGACCTTTATGTGAAGAATCTTTTTCACTCAGAGGGTGGTGAATTGGTGGAATTCTATAGCAGCGAAACGGCTGGAGGCTAAGTCGATTAATATATTTAAGAAGGAAATAGACTTCTAAACACAAAAGGCAAGAAGCATTTTCAGGAGAGATCTGCTCTCTGCTTCAACAATTTGCTGCCTATTTAGAGAGAGAATCACCATGATCATGTTGAATAGTAGAGCAGGCTTGAAAGGCTGAACGGCTTTTCTTCTCCAAATCTTCTGTTTCATCATGGAAAGTTTAACATTACCCAGAGAGGGCAATTGAAATAAGATTCCTCCAAAAGGGTGGATCTGAGTATCAACCAAAATCTTGAGAATGTTGGGCTCATGATTTTCTGGCCAAGTAGGAAGACTGCTACTGACACGAGAAGATCCTAACGAATGTAATCTTTTCCGAACCTTACTCTTCCTAATGATTGAATCAATAGACAATAGACAATATGTGCAGGAGTAGGCCATTCGGCCCTTCGAGCCAGCACCACCATTCAATGTGATCATGGCTGATCATTCTCAATCAGTACCCGGTTCCTGCCTTCTCCCCATACCCCCTGACTCCGCTATCCTTAAGAGCTCTATCTAGCTCTCTCTTGAATGCATTCAGAGAATTGGCCTCCACTGCCTTCTGAGGCAGTGAATTCCACAGATTTACAACTCTCTGACTGAAAAGGCTTTTCCTCATCTCCGTTCTAAATGGCCTATCCCTTATTCTTAAACTGTGGCCCCTGGTTCTGGATTCCCCCAACATTGGGAACATGTTTCCTGCCTCTAACGTGTCTAACCTCTTAATCAAAGGGAATCAAAGGAAAGGTAGAGATAGGAATGGCTTGCTGGCTGTTGGAGAGTTAAACAACATGGAAACAGGCCCTTCGGCCCAACATGCCCACGCCAACCAACATGCCCCATCTACACTAGTCACACCTGCCTGCTTTTGTACCATAGCCCCCTTTTGTAACTGTCCAAATGTTTCTTAAACGTTGCGATAGTACCTACCTGAACTATCTCCTCCAGCAGCTTGTTCCATACACCCACCACCCTTTGTGTAAAAAGGTCACCCCTCAGGTTCCTATTAAATCTTTCCCCCCTCACCTTAAACCTATGTCCTCTGGTTCTCAGTTCCTCCACAGGCACACTCCCACCTGCACCCTCCGCTCTGCTGCTGCCAATCTCCTGTCCCCCCCCATCCGGACCAAACTCAGATCCTGGGGGGACAGGGCTTTCTCCATCGCTGCTCCCACCCTATGGAACTCACTACCCCAAACCATCAGAGATTCCTCCTCACTCACCACATTCAAAACATCACCGAAGTCTCACCTCTTCAGCACTGCCTTCAACCACTGAAGGTCACCTCACCTTCTGTCTGTTCGTTTACTTATTTATCTATTTATTCACTTCTCTATGTTCTAAAAATCCCTGTAAAGCGTCTTTGAGTGTTTGAAAAGCGCTATATAAATGTAATGCATTATTATTATTATTATTATTTACCCAATCTATTCCTCACATGATTTTGTACACCTCTATAAGATCACCTCTCATCCTCCTGCGCTCCGAGGAATAGAGTTGCAGCCTACTCAACCTCTCCATTGAGTTCTGTCCCACGAGTCATGGCAACATCCTGGTAAATCTTCTTCGAACCCTTTCAAGCTTGACAACTTCTTTGCTATAACGTGGTGACCAAAACTGAACATAATGCTCTAAATGTGGCCTCACCGACGTCTTATATAA
Source organism: Rhinoraja longicauda (assembly GCF_053455715.1). Lineage (NCBI taxonomy): Eukaryota > Metazoa > Chordata > Chondrichthyes > Rajiformes > Arhynchobatidae > Rhinoraja > Rhinoraja longicauda. The sequence continues at coordinate 13,412,014 of NC_135962.1, forward strand.
CTGTAACGTGACCTCCCAATTTTTAAACTCATTCTGAGCCCTTCAACTAGAAAGCACAGTCTTTGTATATTTAGGGTTTCCGCCCATCTCCCCCAAAGACCAACGACTTTGAAATGTGGTGACCATGGTAAATTTTGACATCCAGTAAATAATTCTCCAATAGCCGGGTTCCAGAAACAGCAATGTGATAATGACCAGACCATATATGATAAGTGGAGTTGTTTAAGATATAAATATTGACTAGGATAACAGGGAAAAGATTTTTGCTGCTATCAGAATAATTCCATGGGATCACTCATGTCCAGGTGAGAGGACAAATAAGACCTCAGTTTCTCATCTGAAAGACAGTGCATTAGCCACGGAGATTTTGTGCTCAAGTTTCCAGAGTGGAAATTGAACGAACAGTCTCTTAACTCAGAGGTGTAAGAGCTGCCACTGAGCCAGGTCTGCATTTCTCTTGGAAACTAACAACTATAAATGTGCTGGTGGGTCCACTTAATAATGAATAGGATGCTGCCATTTCTTTACCTTCACTTTTGAGATTGGGAATCTATGCATCTGTTTGACTCAGGCTCAGAGGGTGTTGGGGGCCATTGAAAGAAACAGCTGGAGCGAAGTTGGCCTTTGATGTTGATTTTTCCTAGCTGCCTAAATAGCTCCAATTTATTGTTTATCCCTTTTTTTTCCTCTCTCTCTCTCTCTCCTCATGCGTGTCTGTAAATGATGGAGCATGGTTGAAGTGCCTGTTCTTCACTTACCGGCCTGCAAGTAATTAACAGCAAGCCATTCACTCTTGAGGCTTGATCCTGTGCTCCCATGGCATTCAGACAGCTTGAAGGGCAGTATTTGCAGAGCATGAATATGTGTCGATTCCATACCAAAGACAAGGTGCAGAGAAGGCTAAAAGACATTTTATTCCTAACCTTGACATTCGTCCTCTCTTTCCTGCCAGCAGTAGTAACTAAGAATAAAGTCTGCCCTTTGGCCCTGATTTTGTTTAATGTAGTAGGATTTTCCATGCATGTGGACTAAAATCTCCATCCTTCAAATGACCACAATGACATTGCTCTTCAAACTGTGCACTTTTGGCCTCTTGCGCAACTCCATTTTATATTTTCCAATATGATACCATACGATGTGATAGAACTTAATTTATCCCAAGAAGGAAATTGGTCAACCAGGAGGGAAATTGGTCAAATATTAGTAGTTAGCAATTAGCAATATTAGCAGTTCCTCTCTCTACTGCCAAAGCAAAAGCTCCAAAATGATTCCTTAATGTCCCTGTTATCTCTCTCTCTTTTCTAAAACTTATCTCTTTGATTTATCTCCATCTTTGGCTCAATCTTCATTGTTGTTTAATAACACCACATCAATAGAGAGTCAAGGCTTATTGACTGATTGAGTCATACAGCATGGAAACAGGCCCTTAGACCCAACTTGCCCACACCAACCAACATGTCCCAACTACACTAGTCCCACCTGCCTGCGTTTGGCCCATATCCCTCTAAACCTGTCCTATCCATGTACCTGCCTAACTGTTTTTTAAACATTGCAATAGTCCCTGCCTCAACTACATCCTCTGATAGCTCGTTCCATACACCCACCGCCCATTGTGTGAAAAAGTTACCCCTCAGATTCTTGATAAATCATTCTGCCTTCACCTTAAACCTGCATCAGCTGCTTCTCGGTTCCCCTACTCTGGGCAAGAGACTCTGTGCGTCTACCCGATAGATTCCTCTCATGATTTTATATACCTCTATCGGATCATCCCTCATCCTGCTGCACTCCACGGAATAGAGTCCCAGCCTGCTGAACCTCTCCCTATAGTTCAGACCCTCAAGTCCTGGCAACAAGCTCGTAAATCTTCTCTGTACCCTTTTACACTTTACAACATCTTTCCTATAACATGATGCCCAGAACTGAACACAATACTCTAACTGCGGTCTCTCACCATTGTCTTATATAAGTGTATTATTTCATTGCAATGATTACTTGAACATGGAAGTTTTTCTGATTAGTTTCATACTTTTCCTGAATTGAATGCCCAGTCTAGCCACAGAAGATTATGAATTTTCTTTGCGTTTTAACTTGAGCTGTGAATCAGGAATTTCCTTGGAGCATTTAACGCTACAGTCATGGATTACCTGTATTTATTCCATTGCACATTCTCTACCACCTGAATTTATTGCCTACTTTGGAACTTTTTCTCAACTGGTACCATTGAGCATTGCATAGGTAGAGTTTGTACTTGTCTGCCTGGCACCAGCGTGTGAGTGAGTTGTACAATGCTTTGGTCTCAAACACCGATCAGCCACTTCGCAGTGAGGGCAAAGTCTCATCGTCCATTTCAAAAGGATTCATTTTCTGCTTCATTTTCTGAAAGGGACTGCATAGTCCCACAGTCAACTATGATCAGAACAGTGGCGCAGCAGTGGAGTTGCTGCATTTCAACGCCAGAGACCCGTGTTTGATCCTGACGATGTCTGTCTGTACAGAGTTTGTACATTCTCCCTGTGACCACATGCGTTTTGTCCGGGTGCTTGGTATCCTCCCATACTCCAAAGATGTAAAGTCTTGTAGGTTAATTGGCTTGGTAAAATTGTAAATTGTCCTTCGTGTGTGTAGGATAGTGTTAGTGTTTGGGGATCGCTGGACGGTGCGGACTCATTGGGCCGAAGGGCCTGTTTCCGTGCTCTACCTCTCAACTAAACTTAACTAACATTTAATGAGGTTCCCCCCTCAGCCTCCTAAACTCCAGCAAGTAGAGGCCCTGTGCCGCCAAATGCTCATCAAATGTCCTGCCCCTCCACTCTTCTAGCTTTCTTTTCCCCCACTGCTGCAATCAGTCAACCAATAGGTCCCGACCCAAAACGACTCGTATCCATGTTCTCGAGGGATGCTGCCTCACCCGCCGAATTTCTCCAGCATTTTGTGCCTTTCCTCGATACTGCTTAGCTAGATTACTGCTTGCCCTTTTTTCAGTCTTCAGCACACTGATCGTTCATTGAGTCATCTGACACTGCTGGAATAACAGGAACTTTACACAATCTTTATTCAAGGAGAGGAGTTGGGACACATCAGGTAATTAAAGGTCAGTGACTCAGACATCAATGGTTGGGAAATTACTGTGAAAAAAATATGTGGAATAGGATTAATCCACATTTGGAGAGATTAACCACAGCTTTGTTAAGGGGACACCCAATCTAATTAATTTGATTGAAAATTTTAAAAGATGTAACAATGGGGATAGTGTGCTTGATGTGATCTACATGGATTGGAGTAAGGCTTCTGGCAACGTCCAACATGAGAGACTGGTGTAAAAGGTATGAATCCTTGTAATGCAGGGCAATTTAGAAAATTGAATCTGAAAATGGCTTGGTGATCAGAGGTCGAGGGAAACGGTTAAGGGGTATTTTTGCAATTGAAAGCCTGTCAGCAGCGGTGAACTACAGGGAACTACGTTAGGACCTGCGTGCGGATGGCGTATACATAGTCATTTGGATGTGAATGTAGGAGGAATAATTAGTAAATTTGCAGATTACATGAAAATTGGTTGTCTGCTGATAGTGAGGAAGATAATCTTCAACTGCAGAATTTATAATGATGAGTTGATAAAATGGACAGTGCAGTGTTGAATGGAAGGGTCAGCTGAAAATGTGAGGTGACACTTTTTGGGAGGACACAAAAGGGTAAGACATCCGCAATGAATGGTAGGGCCCTGGGGAGTATTGAGCAACAGAGAGACTTTGGTTTACATTGAAAGATCCCTGAAGATAGCAGCACTGATACTGTAGATAAGGTCACTAAAAAGCTTTCATTATCCGGGGCATAGAATATAAGAGTAAGGTTATAGTTCAATTATATAAAACATTAGTTAGGAGCACTCTGCTGAGTTCTGGTCATTCCACTACTGAAAATAAATGATTTGAATGAAAAGGGGATTCACCAGAACATTGGCTGGGATGGGAGTGTTTCAGGTATGTGGATAGATTGAACATTTGTTTTCCTTGGAGCAGAAAAAGCTGAGGGGGACCTGATTGCGGAATAGTCAGAGGGTGGTGAATCAGTGGAATTCATTGCCACAGACACGGGCGGCACGGTGGCACAGTGGTAAAGTTGCCTTACAGCGCCAGAGACCTGGGTTTGATCCTTACTATGGATACTGTCTGTACGGAGTTTGTACATTCTCCCTGTGACTGTGTGGGTTTTTTCCCGAGTGTTCCGATTTACTCCCACACTCCAAAGATGTGCAGGTTTGTAGGTTAATTGGCTTTGGTAAAAAAATTGTAAAGTGTCCCTGGTGTGTAGGTTAGTGCTAATGTACCGGGTAATCGCTGGTTGGTGCCGACTCTGTGGGCCGAAGGGCCTGTTTCTGCATTCTATCTCTAAAGTCTAAAGTAAAGTCTAAAGACAGTTGTGGAGGCTGTCATTTGGGTATTTTTAAAGCAGAGATTGACAGATTCCTGATTAGGAAGGGTGTCAAAGGGAGAAGGCAGGAGAATGGGGTTAAGAGGGAAAGATAGATCAGCGATGATTGAAAGGGTGGAGTAGACTCGAAGGGCTGAATGGCCTAATTCTGCTCCCTTGACTCATGAATGTCTGGACTAATGAATAGAAAATCATTTGGATACATAAAAATGGTAGTTCAGGAGAAGCTTTCCCTCTTAGTAAAGATATGCATTAGCAAAAGGCATAAGTGATAGGTGGTGTGGAGAGAATCCAAGCAAGATTTTTTTCATCCAGAGGATGGATGGAACACACTAGATGAGAATTTAATGAAGACAGGTACTTTCACAACCCTTGAATATTTAGACCAGCACTTAAAAAAACCATGGCATAGAAAATTAAGGTTGAATACTGGAATATGTGTTTAGCATTGAGAAGCACGTGATCTCCCATGGCCACAATGGTTCTGTGGGGCATGATTCTGAGCACCACAGAGGAGGGATATCTTGTGGTGAGTGACTCACTTCCTGCATCTACAAAGCATTGCTGCTATCCTCAAGTCTACAAAGCATTGCTGCTATCCTCAAGTCTACAAAGCATTGCTGCTATCTTCAAGGCATGTGTCAGGAATGCAACTTGCCAGATAAATGCATTCTTCATAACTTATTAATCTTGCCACCATACAGAGCAATAAGCGTCATTATGGGGATCAAACCCCAGCACCAATCAAAACATTCACTCTCTCCTCCACAAGTGGACAGTGGTGCCATTTAACACTTCCCTCAGCACTGCCCCTGTCACAGTGCGTCACTCCCTCAGTACTGCCCCTGTCACAGTGCAACACTGCCCTCAGCACTGCCCCTGTCACAGTGCGACACTCCCTCAGCACTGTCCCTCTCACAGTGCAACACTCCCTTAGCACTGCCTCTGTCACAGTGCAACACTCCCTCAGCACTGCCTCTGTTACAGTGCAACACTCCCTCAGCACTGCCTCTGTCACAGTGCAACACTCCCTCAGCATTGCCCCTGTCACAGTGCGATGCTCCCTCAGTACTGCCCCTGTCACAGTGCGATGCTCCCTCAGTACTTCCCCTCTTACAGTGCAACACTCCCTCAGTACTGCCCCTGTCACAGTGCAACACTCCCTCAGTACTGCCCCTGTCACAGTGCCACACTCCCTCAGTACTGCCTCTGTCACAGTGCAACACTCCCTCAGCACTGCCCCTGTCACAGTGCGATGCTCCCTCAGTACTGCCCCTGTCACAGTGCAACACTCCCTCAGTACTGCCCCTGTCACAGTGCAACACTCCCTCAGTACTGCCCCTGTCACAGTGCAACATTCCCTCGGGACTGCCCCTCTCACAGTGCAACACTCCCTCAGCACTGCCTCTGTCACAGTGCAACACTCCCTCAGCACTGCCTCTGTCACAGTGCAACACTCCCTCAGCACTGCCCCTGTCACAGTGCCACACTCCCTCAGTACTGCCCCTGTCACAGTGCGATGCTCCCTCAGTACTGCCCCTGTCACAGTGCGATGCTCCCTCAGTACTGCCCCTCCAACAGTACGAAGATTTCTTACCATTGCCTTCTTGACCATAGTTATGATTGGGAGTAAGTGCTAACCTTATTATCATGGCCACCTTCCCTGTATGAAATAAAGGAAAATAAGTTATCCTTTTTATTTAGGTGGAGAATATCCTTCACTTTCTAATAGCGTTTTAAATAGATATTTTAAGGCACATATAATTGTACAGAAGAATTTAGTTTAAATAATTCTGAATCCAGTTATCCAGTTCTGCAGAGATGTAGAAGAATCTCTCTGTTACAAATAGCTTAATTAAACTGGTCTTGCCCTAAAGTCTAAGAATAAATTTCTGATCCTTTGGGGGGTTAATCTGCTTGCAGCTCTTCCCAAATCCTGTGAGGAGGCATCCATTCCCAAGGGAATATAAAGTCCGCCCTCTGCCCCAAGGGTTCGGAGCTGTGTTTACACAGCTGAAATGTTGCTCATTCAGCTGGCTGTCAAATGGTCTATTGTTTCCCTGTGTTGGACAGGGGTTGAAGTGCTATTGGCCTTGATTCAGTGTAATTTTATCAGTCACATTGCTCCACATTGTCAGGTTTTGGGCAGCGTAACAGAGTGTAGATTGATTTGCTCATATGTTTTTCCAAAGGCTAATCCGACTACAGCATTAGAGGTTGCAGTGCACCCTATTAGTTTACTGTGTAAATCTGGCAAACGCAAAAACAGGTCAAGTAGTAGTGCATGTGATGATGGCTTAGGGGGAGGCCTGGTGCCGTTAGGATGCACCAGAGGTGGGGTGCATATACATTGCAGCTCCATGTAAATCTAGATGGGTCAGATTAAGTGGAAAATCAGACACAAAGTGCTGGAGTAACTCAGCCCATCAGGCAGCATCTCGACATCACCTGGACACAAAGATGGCCGGGCGAGGAGAGGAGAACAAAGATAATAGAGCAGAGCAAGATAGACCACTCGACCCTAAAAACCGTAGTACATCATGGAAATAGCAGAAATTGCACTGTACCTCATAAATTACCCCCACCCCCATCAGGCACCCCCAGCCACATCTGCAGAAAACTCTCCGGTTTCCAAATAGGCCTCATTCGCCACCTCAGAATCTGTGAAATTGTTGTGGAAGCAGGTCGTCCTCAGTCCCACTGTCTAAGAAGATGCAGAAATAACAGCAGTGGCAGCAATTAGGTTGGCTGTAAAATCCACTTAATCTGAGGAAACTAGGAACCTGAGAAGGGTCCTGACCTGAAACATCACATATCCATGTTCTCCATGGTTTAATGGTGCTTTATTTGTCACATATGCAACTGCACAGTGAGATTATTTCTGCATATATTACACATGCAGGCGCCGCCATTTTTGGCGCCATTATTCAAAGTCCAAAGTCCCATCAGCCCGCGCGCTCGATGTACTGGAGCAGTTCCCACGAGCAGAGGTCCCGCTCCGACAAAGATACTAGAGCAGAGCAAGATAGACCACTCGACCCTAAAAACCGTAGTACATCATGGCGCCATTTTAAGTCGGCAGAAACCTGCAGGAACATTTTAAAAGAAAAATAACAACAATCTGTGAATTGATAGATGAGATATATTCTGCATTTTTATGGTATCATCACACATATTGTTCCCCCAAAACACGGATTACACTGTAAGATGCATAGCGAACGGCGGGGTTTGCTTACTAAAATGGCGGACGTTACGCTCTTTTGCGTACCACACTTCAGTATAGGCGATTTCGACAGAGTGGTTCATCTTGCTCCTCTAGTATCTTTGTCGGAGCGGGACCTCTGCTCATGGGAACTGCTCCAGTACATCGAGCGCGCGGGCTGATGGGACTTTGGACTTTGAATAATGGCGCCAAAAATGGCGGCGCCTGCATGTGTAATATATGCAGAAATAATCTCACTGTGCAGTTGCATATGTGACAAATAAAGCACCATTAAACCATGGAGAACATGGATATGTGATGTTTCAGGTCAGGACCCTTCTCAGGTTCCTAGTTTCCTCAGATTAAGTGGATTTTACAGCCAACCTAATTGCTGCCACTGCTGTTATTTCTGCATCTTCTTAGACAGTGGGACTGAGGACGACCTGCTTCCACAACAATTTCATAGATTCTGAGGTGGCGAATGAGGCCTATTTGGAAACCGGAGAGTTTTCTGCAGATGTGGCTGGGGGTGCCTGATGGGGGTGGGGGTAATTTGTGAGGTACAGTGCAATTTCTGCTATTTCCACGTGGTTTCTGTGTATTCCTGCTGCTTGAACCATCCCTAATGCTTCCGTGCCAGTTTGAGTTGTCGTGGGGCAGCAATAGCCAAGAGTCAGTGGGAATGTTGTTGTGAAAGTCATTGCCTATTTCCTTCTTTTACTAAACTTGCACCTGTCAGCTCAGCAATGAGACATAATCATAGAGTCATACAGCGTGAAAACATGCCCTCTGGCCCAACTTGCCCGCGCCGACCAACATGCCCCATCAATGGTGAAGGCATTCACAAGCATCTGCAGATGATGGAGTCTTGAGCAAAACACAAATTGTTGGAGAAACCCAGCTGGTCAGGCAGCATCTGGGGGAGAGGATGGATAGATGACATGTTGGGTTGGGTCTCCTCTTCAGACTGAAGAGTAATATGGGTTGAAGAAGCAAGACGGATATGTCTATTTGAGCTGCAAATCGGCCATGATCTAACCATATGGTTGAATAGATTTATAGTCCTGCACATCCCTCCTACATACAAAACCATGCCGACTATCCCTAGTTAGCCCTTGTCCATCTAAATGCATGCATATGTTATCCATGCATGTAGATCTTATCCAGAATGTTGACAGGACTCAAGGGAACTGAGTTTTTAGGGAGAGGTTGAGTGTGTTAGAGCTTTATTCCTTAGAGCGCAGGAGGATAGGGGTAATCTTATAGTGGTGTACAAAATCATGAGAGGAATAGATAGAGTAAACGCACAGTCTTTTTCCCAGAGCATGGGAACCGAGAACCAGAGGATGTGGGTTTAAGGTGTGGGGGGCGAAAGATTTAATGGGAACCTGAGGGGTCATTTTCTTACACAAAGGGTTGTTGGTGTATGGAAAAAGCTGCCGTTGGTAGTTGAGGCAGGTACTATTGGAACATTTAAGAAACATTTAGAGAGATCCATGGATAGGATCGGTCTAGAGGGATAGGGGTCAAAAGCAGGCAGGTGGGCAAGTTGGACCGAAGGGCCTGCTTCCACGCTATATGGCTCTATGACTCTAAGAGGGAGATATCCGAGATGTGCATTCCAATTTATCCGTTCTTAAAGGCGTACACGCATGCCACTTTAAAGGAAAACCATGTGTGCTTTATAATCTGATACCCATATTTCTTTTATATCATTATTGAGGAACCTGTACCTCTGCTGACCCATTCCTCTTCTCCCTTGCACATGCCCTTACAAGATATACATTTTCCTGCTCGGTAACTTCGGCTGGTGACCAAATCCCTGCCTCCCCACTAACACATGGCAAAGCACAGTCTTGATTTGTACGATTGTGCTCAATTTAAGACAATACATTCTCTGAGAGTTAATGATGGTAAAATGGGAAATCGTGGAAATCTGAGCTGGAACTGCTCGGGAACTGCAAGGGGACAAGGCCGGCACGGTGGAGCAGCTGTAGAGTTGCTACCTTACAGCGCTTATAGCGCCGGTGACCCGTGTCCTGTCTGCACGGAGTTTGTACGTTCTCCCCGTGACTGCGTGGGTGTTCTCAGAGATCTTCGGTTTCCTCCCACACTCCAAAGCCGTACAGGTTTGTGGGTTAATTGGCTTGGGTTTGTGTACTTGGTATACAAATTGTCCCTAGTGTGTGTAGGCTTGTGTTAATGTGCGGGGATCACTGGTCGGTGCGGACTCAATGGCCTGTGCTGTATCTCTAAAAAACCTAAGGGAAAGTCTATTTCAGCCTAAATGTTTATTCTCTTTTACAGCCTCGATAAAATGCAAAATTAGCAATAACAGATCTCACAGGAATAAAGTGTGCCATCGATTTGATTTTCACAAACACACCATTTTATAGAGAAGGAAAGCCAATTTTCCTTGACGGAAGATAAGTTGGAGAATTATTACAAGGTTCAGTTTTAACAAGAATGAGTCAATTTCGTTAACTCCACTCCGTTGACGAACACTTCATCCAGTTAAAAAAACGTTGAAACTTTGGTGCCAGAAATGTAGCAACGTTTTGTGCACTGTCAAGAGTCAAGTGTTTTATTGTCGTATGTCCCAGATAGAACAATAACATTCGTACTTGCTGCAGCACAACAGAAATGTAAACATAATATACTGTAAACGAGAGAGAAAAAAAAGTTCAGTGTGTATATATACACATACTCAAGTACACACATAAAACAAACAATAGTAGTGCAATAATACCAATAATAATCTATTGTAGTTCAGAGCTTATTTGAGGTTGGAGTGTTTAATAGACGGATGGCCGTAGGGAAGAAGCTGTTCCTGAACCTGTACGTTACAGTTTTCAGGCTCCTGTACCTTCTTCCTGATGGCAGGAGTGAAATGACTGTGTGGCCAGGATGGTGTGGGTCTCTGATGATGCTGGCTGCCTTTCTGAGGCAGCGACTCTGATAAATCCTTTCGATGGTGGGGAGGTCAGAGCTGGTGATGGACTGGGCAGTACTCACAACCTTTTTGCCGTCTTTTTCGCTCCTGGGCGTTCAAATTGCCGAACCAGGCCGTGATGCAACCAGTCAATATGCTCTCCACTGTACACCTGTAGAAGTTCAAGAGAATCCTCACTGACATACCGCATCTCCGCAATCTTCGCAGGAAGTAGAGGGGTTGATCTGCTTTCTTTATAATTGCATCAGTGTGCTGGGTCCAGGAAAGATCTTCAGAAATATGCACGCCCAGGAATTTGAATTTCACTGTCTCAGTGAAGTCTACTATTACACCACAACCATTGCACTTTGTACTTATCTAAGATTGTGCTTATCTAAACCTGCAGATGCTGGTTTAGACATCATTTTACACAAAAATTCTCCAATTTAGGTAATCTCTAACAACACTCCATCCCCCTCCTTTTTCTTACCCACATCTTCCTTTCTTACCTCCTGCCCCCCCCACCACACCCCTGTGCCCCATCTCAGCTCACACCTAATTCTCCACTTAACCTCCTCCTCCACCTACTTTCCTTCCTCTGGCTTCATAAGTTGCAACTCTTCAGTCCTTTAGTCTCACGTCTTCTTTTTTCATCTTAGTTTACAATTTACAATTATACCAAGCCATTAGCCTACAAACCTGTATGTCTTTGGAGTTTTGGAGTGTGGGAGGAAACTGGAGGACCTGGGGAAAACCCACGCAGGTCATGGAGGGCACATATAACCTCCGTACAGGCAAGCACCCGTAGTCAGGATCGAACCCGGGAATGTGGCGCTGCAAGGCAGCAACTCTACTGCTGCACCACTATGCCACCCTCTGGCCATCTGCCTATCACAAAGCCCATTGCCTGTCTTCACCTATTACCTGCCACGCTTTTTCCAGCCCCACCCCTCTTCTAGCTTTCTTCACTCCCCCCCCCCGCCCCGCACAATCTGTCTGAAAAAGGTCCCGTCCTGAAACATCATCTATCCACGGTGATGGTGATGATGCTATAGTGTGACATGTACCTAAGCACAGTGAAAATCTGTGTTTTTGCACACAATCCAGTAAAATCATACTAGAGATCAGCAAAGTCATAGATAAGTACAAGGTGCAACAATTGTAGTGTAATAGTAGACTTCACTGAGACATTACACAAAAAGTCGCTCCATTTCTGACGCCAACAAAGTTTGAAAGGGCCGTCTTATCTTGGCCTTGCAGGCCCGTTGTCCTGGCAGCACTAATCCTCTCCTCCGCCCACCGCCATCTTGAAAACCGCCGTCTGTCTGCCATCGCTGTCCCCCTCACCGGTTCCCGGTCTTCGGGATTGAGCAGGAAATGAGCCATAGACGACTCCAGGTATGGACCCCTGGTTCTGCAGTGGAGAGCCGGGCCTGCTGTCGAGGTATGGCCATGGTTGGCTGGAAGCCTCTGCCACCCTGGGAGGCTGGCTGGGACCTACCGCCATATTCTCCAGGGATGGTGCCTGACCCGCTGAGTTGTTCCACCACACTGTGTATTTCTAAGAGTTAAGACAGGATGGGTGTACTGATTAGGGGAGGTTAGTTTTAGTCTTTTCATATCATGAAACCTGAGGAAAAATTATAGGAGACAAGGGATATAATGTTACCTTTTCAGAAACACAAAGTTGCGTGGTATCGTACCAATAGACAATAGGTGCAGGAGGAGGCCATTCGGCCCTTCGAGCCAGCACCGCCATTCAATGAGATCATGGCTGATCATTCTCAATCAGTACCCCGTTCCTGCCTTCTCCCCATACCCCCTAACTCCGCTATCCTTAAGAGCTCTATCTAGACTCCGCAATCCTTAAGAGCTCTATCTAGTACCAGTGGCTAGAAAATAAAGAGGATGCTGAAACTATGAGTTCAGTTTAGTTTATTGTCACGTGCACCGAGGTACAGTGAAAAGCTTTTGTTGAGTGTACAAGTGTGTGCATCTCTGTGCTTGTGTGTGCGTGTGTGTGTAAGTATGTGTGTGCCAGTATGTAAGTGCAAGTGTGTGCTTGGCAGCTTGTCCAGCTGCTTAGGCAAAATCTATGGAGAGAAAAACACCAACTTAACTTTACAGGTTGAAGGCCTTTCAGTGGGGGTCACTGACCATGTTGAAATAGCTAAGTACTTGAGTGATATCTGTTTATTGTTAGGCAGGGTACACAACGTGCATTGTCTCTTGAATTGCTTTGCCTGTTTGCTCTCTGTAAATTGTAAACTTCATCCAGCATTTATTCCCACCAACCCTATCACCCAGTTCCTTTCCACTCTTTCCATTCATCTCCCACCCATCCCTACTCTGTGTCCTCTAATCCCCCCTTATCCCCCCCCCCCCCCCCCCACCTGCCCTCATTCCCCTCCTCTCTGTCCCCTTCCACCCAAATCCAGCCCTCCGGCTTCACATTTCACTCTTAATCTTCCTTTCTAATCTAACACTCTTTGGTCTCCATTTCACTTCTAGCCTTTGTCACTATCTCCAATCATCTCTCAAATCCTCGCCTCTCCTCGCTCCAGTCCTCACTGATAACGCCTGTCATTTTCCAGGCTTTGCCCCATCGCTTTACCAGCTTTCTCCTCCCACTCCATCAATCTGAACAAAAGTCCCAACCTGAAACATTGCCTCTCCTTCCCTCCGCAGATGCCATCTGACCCACTGGTTCCTCCAACGCTGTGTTGTTTGCTCAGAGTTTTCCAGCATCTGCGGTGTCTTGTGTCTCCAATGTACCGCCCAATCCTCTTCTTTATAAATGGTTCTTGGGTATCAAGGTTGACCTGCTTGCACTCTCGTTCAGGAGGCTGGTGATACCAATGTGGAACCCATAGTTTCTGCCACGGGTGTTTGATGGGCTGAAAGGGGGATTAGTTTGAGAGGTGGTGTGCTCCTAATACTCACACTGGAGTTCTGCATGTTGCCAACAACAAGACTTGATGTTTTGATGCCATCCCGAATGCCTCTTGTCATCTTTGATTAGTTATCTGCAAGTGATCAACTTTGGGATACTTCACAAGTTATAGGAGAATGAGACCATTCGGCCCATCGATTCTACTCCGCCATTCAATCATGGCAGATCTCTGCCTCCTAATTCCATTTTCCTGCTTTCTCCCCATAACCATTGACACCTGTTCTAATCAAGAATTTGTCTATCTCTGCCTTAAATATATCCACTGACTTGGCCCCCACTGCCCTCTGTGGCAATGAGTTCCACAGATTAACTACCCTCTGACTAAAGAAGTTCTTCCTCCTTTCTAAAAGAGCACCCTTTAATTCTGAGGCTATGACCTCTGGTCCTAGACTCTCCCACCAGTGGAAACATCCTTTCCACATCCACTCTATCCATGCCTTTCATTATTCTGTAAGTTTCAATGAGGTCCCCCCTCAACCTTCTAAGCTCCAGCGAGCAGCGGCCCAGTGCTGTCAAATGCTCATCATATTGCTAGTGGGATCCGGTACTGGGATCGATGGGCTGGGATCAGCGAGTTGTGCTAAGTCTAACATTTTTCTTCTGGGTCCTAGGAGCACATGAGGGGCAGGCTTTTCCAGCATGTTCAGTGGGGCACTCATTGGGCCTTGGAGGCTACTGAATGTTGCAGAGATCTCACAACCATCTGCATCCTTAACCTCACTAGAATAGTCACTGTTATTCTGAGCTGCAGGAGAGGCAGGTTGCTTTCCATTGCTGTGAGACTGCTTGTTCCAAGTTCCTTTTCTATGCCATTGTTTAAATTGTCATCCCAGAGATTTAAGCACAGCTTCTAACCTTGCATCCCAGTGCTGTTGTGAGGAGGTGCTGCATTATCATTAGTTCCATCTTTGGAATTAGTTCAACGATCCATTCATTATTATTTTCTCTTAAAGCTTCTTTTCTCAACGTTTAATGGCATTGCATAAATTGCTCTGTGAAAATGTGAATTAATGTTCAACATCTGTGCAATTTGTGTTTGACACAACGAAGAGCGTGTGCCATTTTACAGAATAGATTTTGTCCATGTGCGATAAGACAGTTGGTAACAAGCTGGGATACCATTTTACACACCTCTCCTCATTTATATTTTCACTGGTTAATCCCAATGCAGCTGTAGCCTGTTCCAACTAAATTTCAAACGTCCCTGAATAGCCACATCCTGATAAATCCAATAACTATTTGACAAGAAGTATTAGGTTTCAATAAACTTTGCTGAGTGCTGGAAATCTGATAATTTAGGAACGCTTTAAAGTAATATCATAATTTTGGATTGGTATTATTCTTGGACTGGATTTCTGTGTGTAAAGTGGATGTGGTTTAACAAAGCAGAACTTCACGATCAGCTATTTGCATATCAAATGTTGACACGTTGGGTTAACTCTTCATCCATCGAACACAGTCTGACATTTATTTTGAAAAGAAGACAAAGTAATCATCTCTTTCATAGACTGTTACCTTTTCTTTGCACAGACCATGGCCAACAGTTTTTAACTAGATAGCTATTTCAGAACTTTACTACCAAAAAAAGATAAATCTTCAGCTCAGTGTTGTATCCAAGCTTTTCTTTATATAAATATCACTGCGGAAGATGCACCTCGAGTTTTTCTAAGAAACAATCTTTAGATCTTCTACTCAGAAGGATATTGGAAGACTCTTCATTGGTAAGGGCGTCAAGGGTTATGGGAAGAAGGCAGGAGAATGGGGCTGAGAGGAAAAGATAGATTAACCATGGTTAAATGACAGAGTAGACTAGGTGGGCCGAATGGCCTACTTCAGCTCCTATGACTTATGAATTTATGAGCTTCCCGAAACACAATTTTGCTCCTATGTTGACGCAGCAGTCCAGCAGTCCCATATTCAGTGTAGAATGGCAACGGAAATTGGATCAGGCACTTCAGTGCAATTGTCATATGTGCCTGTAATAGAACAATGACATTCGCACCTGCTACACCTTAAAGGCCCTGTGTAACTCAACGGCTCAAGCAGCATCCCTGGAGAACAGGGGTAAGTGATGTTTTGGGTCGGGACCCTTCCTCGGAGTCTGATTTAAGATTTATAGGACATCCTTGGTTTGAGCAGTCTAAAGATTCTGAAGAATGCTTCAATGGTACTTTTTTGTCACATATGACGAGGTACAGTGAAATACATTTTTATATACAGTTCAGTACAAGCATCACTATACATAAGCACTGAGATCTGATCTCGGGTCCCGATCTGAAACATCATTCATCCGTGTTCTCCAGGGATGCTGTCTAATCCGCTGAGTTACTCCAGCACTTTGTGTCCTTCTACCTGAAATCATTTCATGGATGTTCTAGTCATTTAACTTTACAATGCACTGATCTGCCACATTGGGCGTTGTGGAGGTTGCAGAGGGCTCACACTTACAATGTCTGCAACCTAGGAATGAGTGGGTTAACATATGATGAGCATTAACATTGACAGCACTGGGCCCTGTACTCGCTGGAGTTTAGAAGGATGAGGGGGGACCTCATTGAAACTTACCAATTGTGAACGGTTTGGATAGAGTGTATGTGGAGAGGATGTTTCCACTAGTGGGAGAGTCTAGCACTAGAGGTCATAGCCTCAGAATTAAAGGACGTTCCTGTAAGAAGATGAGGAGCAATTTCTTTAGTCAGAGGGTGGTGAATCTGTGGAATTCTTTGCCACAGAAGGCTGTGGAGGCCAAGTCAGTGGATATTTTAAGGCAGAGATGGATATATAATTTCTTGATTAGTACAGGTTATGAGGAGAAGGCAGGAGAATGGGATTAGGAGGAAGAGATCGATCAGTCATGATTGGATGGTGAGTAGATTTGACGGGCCGAATGGCCTAATTCTACTCCTAACACTTGTGATCTTATGACCTTTCCTCTACATCATTTTGCTTAGCTTTCTGTTTATTTCAATTTTGGTCGTGCCCTTGGTGAAGTTTTGCGAGCATGGGCTATCTGTGCTGACTTTATGCTCCATTTTGTAAACACTGCTCAAACCTTGGATGTAGCAAACATCTCAAACCAGCATATAATCCAGATAACTTGGAGATTCAATAAGGTTTTTGAAATTACATGACCATAAAAAGTACTTGGATTAAAGTTGAGAACTGTACAGAAATACCATTTAAAATGCACTCCTTGTCTGCGGACGTATTGTAGATTCTTTGATGTCATTAGACCATGGAACTATGTTTCATAACTTTAAAGCAAATAAAATTAAAATGTAATTTAATATTACAATTTAAACGAGCATAACTTAATAAGGCTTTCTCCAGCTCATGACGCAATAAAAGACTCATCAATTAAGGTTGAAAAGAATGCAAAAATACACCAATGATCTCAAACCTCGTGTTGCAAACATTTACCTCTCACTTTGGGACTGGTTCTGCAGGGTTCTTAGGAGGACATGTCAGTAGAATCTGTCTGCTCTTTGCAGCAACAGGACAGTCAGAAATGGCGTCAGAGGGCCAGAACCACGATGTATGTAGGAACATCGAACAAACATCCAAGGTTTGTAGGTTTTGCTGGTTTACAAATATAGAAACTCGGTGCTGGAGTAAGTCAGTGGGTTAGGCAGCATTCCTGGGGATTCTTGATTAGTGCGGGTGTCAGAGGTTATGGGGAGAAGGCAAGAGAATGGGGTTAGGAAGGAGAGATAGATCAGCCATGATTGAATGGCGGAGAAGACTTGATGGGCCGAATGGCCTGATTCTACTCCTATCACTTATGACCTTATGACATTATGAATATAGATAAGTGACGTTTCGGGTTGGGAGCCTTCTTCAGAGTGATTGTGGTGTGGGAGGGGCTGTGGGGAGGGGTAAGAAAGCTGGAAGGCAGGAGGGGCAGGACAAAGCCGGGCAAGGGATAGGTGGATGCAGGTGAATGGATGTTTTGGATAGGCTGATGGTTGGACAAAGGCCAGAAATGAAAAGACTAAAGGCGTGAGATAAGGATAGAAGAGATGCGAATTGTGAAGCTAGAGGCAGGAGTATAGGTGGAAGGGGAGAAATGAGTGTGAGTGCAGATGGGATACAGGTGGGGGGGGGGGTGAAAAGGAGGGGGGGGGGAAGAATGGAAAGAGTGGGTTTGCTAAATTACCTAAATACAGAGAACTCAATGTTCATGCCATTGGGTTGTAGCTACTGAAGCAGAATATGAGGTACTGTTCCTTTTGTTTGCATGTGGGCTTGCTTTGGCAATGGTGGAGTCCCAGGACAGAAAGGAAACATGCCACAGAGGTGTAGGCACGTAGGTCAATTGGCCTTTTCCAACAGTACAATGTCCACTCTTGCCTCTCTTTTAGTCTTTATACAATCCTCTTCGGATCGTTCACCTTGTCATCTTCGGATCGTTCACCTTGTTGTGGTGAAGGGGCTTGTGTGTCCGAGAGCGATGCCGTCGGAAGCACTAGCTTCTGGTAGGGCCACCCATGGCGGTAAGGTCGAGGATGAGGGTCCGGACTAAGAACGATCCAACCTACAAGACCTCAACGGCGGACCAGGCGGACGAAGTTATCTTGAACTCAACGGCTGTGAAGGCGGATGAAGACTGCAACAGATCTATCAGCTCCAATCGTCTTGGTTCCCTTGCCATTGGAATTATTTGATTGATTTGTGAAGGCCGTGTGCTTCTTGGAGTGCAACATCAAGTACACGTTAAACAAACACACGCACAGGCGTCTTCGTTCTGTCAGCAGCACAAAACTTTAAATGTGAAGTCGACATCGAAAATTAGGAAACCAATGCTAAGGACAGGAAACTCTGGCGAACCATCATCCAAAAAGGAACAGCGACCTTCGAAGCCAACAGACGCGCAGAATTAGAAGAGAAGAGAAGAGAAGTAAACGGAAAGAGAGGCAGCAACAACCAAAGCCTGATCTGACATCGGGAATTACCGGCCCTGAATGCCAAAGAACTTTCAAAGCCAGGACTGGACTCATAAGCCACCTGACAGTTCGTAAAAACAACGGAAAGTAGACCATCATTCTCGACCTCGAGGGATAGCCACGACGACGTAACTGAAGAAACATTTGCTATCTATTTTATATTATTGGCTAGCCTTCCTTAATATTTCTTTTTTTCTCCCCATATTGCCTTTTTAGTTAGCTTCTGTTGGTCTTTAAAAGCTTCCCAATCCTTTATCTCAATTGTCAGCCCCCGCAATGTCTCAATGTAACATCTTTGAAAGTCACGGCACCTTCAGGGATCATCCAGATATTAGTGGATGGCCACCAAATAAAGTGGGGAAACTAAATGAGTAGCAATTTAAATGCATCACTTTAGTTTAGTTTCGTTTAGTTTAGAGATACAGCGCGGAAACAGGCTCTTCGGCCCACCGAGTCCACGCTGACCAGCGATGTCCACACATTAACACTATCCTACACACACTAGGGACAATTTACACTTTAACCAAGACAATTAACTTACAAACCTTTGGTGTGTGGGACGAAACTGAAAATCTCGGAGAAAACCCACGCGGTCATGGGGAGAATGTACAAACTCCGTACAGACATTACCCGTAGTCGGGATCGGACCCGGGTCTCTGGCGCTACAAGCGCTGTAAGGCAGCAACCCTACGGCTGCGCCACCGTGCGGCCCGAAGTGTCTGGGTTAACATCCAAACTAGAGTATGAATTGTTATTTAATTATCTAAATTAATTCCGCTCACCATGGACTCACAATCTCAGTTAACCTCATCCCCCTCTCCCAATCCACATTTAAAGATTGCTGGGTGCATTATATCTTATGGACTGGCTTCTATTTGTGAGAGAGGAAGTGAGGAATTTTACATTGTTTTTTTTACCTTGCACATGCTGTATTTTGCAAGATTTTTCACTGCATTGAGCTATCACACATCGGATAGGACCGATTATTTTAGCCTTTTCCAGTCTATTGTTTACTCATGTTTTCTTTAGGTCTGAGGAGACTCCTGATCCTTGTTTAATTTTTAACAAGGCAGACATTCTGCATTGAAACAGCAGCTTTTATGTAATAGTGTGTGAGCTGAGCACAAACATGGCTGATTTGGCATACTCATGGCGGTTTGATTACATAATCAACCAGTCACGTGACACTGCTCTTGCAATGCAGGATCATAGGCCATTTTGTCACTGCAGATGGTGTTGCGTTCACCTCAGTTACATGGGGCTAACCCAACAACCCTTGCATAAATATCCTACATTTAGCTTAATCCACTGACGAATTGCATCATTTGTAAATCTTAGAGAGATCACAGGTATTTTATTTAAAGATACTTTCCTTGAAAACATTAAGTAATGTCTTTTTAAGTGAAAAACACAAAGTAACTGCTGTAGTGGGCCTGGACGCAGCAGGAATCAAGCAAGACGCCAGGTAAGGATTAACAGTAACTTTAATATAGCATCAGAACATCCACTTTCTTCAGTCTCTCGCACGAGAGTAAACTCTAGCCCCTTCAGGCATACCCCGTAGCTCCAGACCCCTCTACAGTCCTGTCCACTCAGTGCCGAGGGGGATGACCCAGGGAGTGGCCTAATCCCTGGGCACCGCCGCAGGACCCCCCCAAGATCCGGAGGCATGAAACGGACAGGGGGATGTATGAGACAACCAGCCCCTGTGCGCACCACGGCGGTCGCAGGAACCGGAACCACTCCGCCAGGGGAAGACAACCGCGGGGACGCTGGGGGTAAGGACCGGGACGCAGGACGACCCCGAGGGCGAGGCCGCGCCAGTAGGACTGGCTGGCTAATGTCCACGTGCGCCGGCTTCAGCCGTGCAATAGAGACTGTCTCAGGACGACCCCCCATGTCCAAAACGAAGGTGGCAGAGCCACGCTCGAGCACCTTGAATGGTCCTTCATACGGCCGCTGAAGGGGCGTCCGGTGTGCATCCCGGCGCAGGAAAACAAACGGACAGTCCTGCAGAGCAGAAGGGACATGTGACCGCACCGAACCGTGGCGAGACGTCGGCACCGGTGCCAGCTTGCCCACCGTCTCCCGAAGGCGTTGCAGGGCAGCCGATGGTTGTTCCTCCTGACCCTGGGCTGATGGAACAAGCTCACCGGGCACTGTCAGCGGAGCCCCGTACACCAATTCAGCCGAGGAGGTGGCCAAGTTCTCTTTGGGCGCAGTGTGGACGCCCAGCAACACCCACGGCAACGCGTCGACCCAGTCCGGGCCAACAAGCCGGGCCTTCAGGGCAGCCTTGAGCTGGCGGTGGAAGCGCTCCACCAGGCCGTTCGCCTGCGGATGGTACGCAGTGGTGCGGTGCAGGTTAACCCCCAGTAGTTGAGCCATGGCTGACCGGCAGGGCCGGGTAGGGCGGGTTGAGGAGCGGTCGGGTCCATCGCGACTTGCGAGGAAATGTCGAGGGTCACCAGTGTAGTGGGTCTGGACGCAGCAGGAATCAAGCAAGACGCCAGGTAATGATTAACAGTAACTTTAATGTAGCATCAGAACATCCACTCTCTTCAGTCTCTCGCACGAGGGTAAACTCTAGCCCCTTCAGGCATACCCCGTAGCTCCAGGCCCCTCTACAGCCCTGTCCACTCAGTGCCGAGGGGGATGACCCAGGGAGTGGCCTAATCCCCGGGCACCGCCACACTGCCATAGATACGCCTAGAACACCAATAATATAAATAAACTCACTAAAGTTTTTGTATGGTGTTTTGGCATTTTGCAAGGCAACAGAAAGCTTGTAAAAGCCACGAGTACTACAAATAAATGCAAAAGAAAAACAATAAGTGCTGGAAAACAAGAATCCTTGCATCAATATCCTACATTTTGCTTTATTCTATGATGAATAGCATCATTTGTAAATCATAGAGAGAACACTGGTATTTAAAGATATATTCCTTGACAACATTGAATTTTTCTGTAATCTGTAACTGTCACAGATTCACCAAAAAAACAACAGCAATATAAATAAGCTGTTGCTAAAGTTTTTGTCTGATGTTTTGACATTTACAAAGCAAAAGAAAACTTGTGAAAGCTAAAATTAAATAAATAAATAAATGCAAAAGAAAAGCTATAAATGCTGGAAACTCTCAGCGGGTTAGACCCCATGTGAACAGAGAGAAGAACATTTCAAGTGGGTGGAAAACCCTTCAATGGAAAAGATAAAGAGTGAAAAGAAGGTAGTTTTAAGTTGCATAAAGCATGGCAGAGGAAGGTAAAAGGTCTACAATGCGATCTGAAGAAGGGTCTTGACGGCACGGTAGCGCAGCGGTAGAGTTGCTGCTTTACAGCGAATGCAGCGCCGGAGACTCAGGTTCGATCCTGACTATGGGTGCTGCACTGTAAGGAGTTTGTACGTTCTCCCCGTGACCTGCGTGGGTTTTCTCCGAGATCTTCGGTTTCCTCCCACACTCCAAAGACGTACAGGTATGTAGGTTAATTGGCTGGGTAAATGTAAAAATTGTCCCGAGTGGGTGTAGGATAGTGTTAATATACGGGGATCGCTGGGCGGCACGGACTTGGAGGGCCGAAAGGGCCTGTTTTCCGGCTGTATGTATATGATATGATATGAAACATCACCCATTCCTCCTCTACAGAGATGCTGCCTGACCCGCTGAGTTACTCCAGCATTTTGTGTCTATCTTCAATATGAAAAGTTGGGCTTTGCTGCTGTTTCCACAGCTGCTGCCTGACTTGCTGAGTATTTCCAGCAGTTTCTGTTTTTATTTCAGACTTGCAGCTTCTGCTTTTTTTAGAAAATTTTGAAAACATAATGCAAACTTAAATGAACAGAAATTCGCATCAGGGAACTCTCTGGTTTTGCCCCAGTATCTTATGATTATTGCAAAACCAAAAGCACGATTTTCTGAGTTTTATTTAAACAGCACTTTAACCCCTTCTTGTACATTCATAGAGTCATGGAGTCATACCCGCCGCGGACCTTTTACCGTCCGGCGGGGCCTGGAATAGGCCATGGGATTTTCTCTGCCCGGCGGGGGCTTCAATGGCAACTTCAACAGCCTGACCGCGGGAGAAGACGGCAGGGGAAGAGAAAAGACATTCTGGCCTTCCATCACAGTGAGGAGGTGACTGGAGGAGACTCACTGTGATAGATGTTTCTTTTTGTTTGGTGTTGGTTTATGATTGTGTGTGTTATTGCTTATTTTTATTGCTTATTTTTATTGATCTTATTGTTGGACTGTGGGTAATTTTTCATTTCACTGCACATTTATGTGTATGTGACAAATAAATTGACTATTGACAGCATGGAAACAGGCCCTTCGGCCCAACCTGCCCACGCCGACCAACATGTCCCATCTACACTCGTTCCACCTGCCTGTGTTTGACCCATATCCCTTTAAACCTATCTTATCCATGTACTTGTCTAAATGTTCCTTAAACAAGCCCCCTTTTAGAATATTGTTCTGTTCTATGTGCCCTCCCCATATTTTAGCTGCCATACTACTCTTCAAGCAGAATGGCTACTAAGTACCCATGTTTGAGAACAGCATTGAGGCAACACAAATGTCTTGGAATCATTTTCTCCAACACAGCCTTGCGAGATGAATTTTCTATGTTACCTCTGAACAGGACATAAAGTGCTGGAGTAACTCAGCGGGTCAGGCAGCATCTGTGGAGGGAATGGATAGGTGACTTTTTGGATCGGCACCCTTCTTTGGACTGATTGTGGCTTCTCCTGTCTCCACCTCTTTACCAGCTTTATCCTTCCTACTTCAAACAGTCTGAAAATGGGCCCTGACCCAAAACGTCGTCTATCCATGTCCTTCAGTGATGCTACCTGAACCGCTGAGTTACTCCAGCAATCGGTGTTTTACTCAAGAGTCCATCATCTGCAGTATAGGAAGCCTTCTTCATTCAGACTTCTATGTTAGCACTGATTTGTTTTTGCCCTTTAAGCACATCAGACAATGAAAAGCATGACAAGTGGTGACCTTGCACGTTCCCTGCCCTCCACTCTGCAAGGCCTTCAGCACAGGTCTATCTGCTGCAGCATATCTCACTTATCTCTCTTTCCCAGACCTGGCCCCTATCTAATTTACAGCACCCTTTTGACATTAAGCAGAAGTGATGACCTTTTCTTTTCAGAGGTCATGTTTCCTACATTAATTTTTTAACAGATTGGTTCTCCAAAGGACAAACAATTCCAGTTAAAATTCTCGAGGGTTCTCTCAGACCAGCCAGCGACACACCTCGACCCGAAACGTCACCCATTCCTTCTCTCCAGAGATAGATGCTGCCTGTCCCGCTGAGTCACTCCAGCATTTTGAGTCTTATCTTCGGTTTAAACCAGCACCTGCAGTTCCTCCCTACACATGGCTTTATTTAAACTCCACTGAAAAACAAATTTACCAGCAGCTAGTCAAATGCATTGGAAATTGTCTGTAAAATCTAAATATTGCATTCAGAAGGCTGAGATATTTGCATAGTTTTTCACTTGGTTGCTTAATTAAATATTCAGTCGACAATGTATTTGGCTCAGGTTACATATATCATTGTTTTCGCTATGATTAACACACTCCTTCCTTGCCCCCTATCTCCACCACCCATTGCCTCCACTGTGTGGCTTGCAGTCTCTTTTGGTTCTTGATGCACTCTATTCACTCAGCTGAATTAAGCCAAGCCAGAATCCACCAGTGTTAGTTTAGAGATATAGCTTGGAAACAGGCTGTTTGGCCTATTGAGTTCAATCTGACCATCGATTGTCCATTCACACTTGTTCTATGTTATCCCACTTTGGCAACCACTCCCTACAAACTAGCTCGAAGGTATTTATTTCACAAAATGCTGGAGTAACTCAGCAGGTCAGGCAGCATCTCAGGAGAGAAGGAATGGGTAACGTTTCGGGTCGAGACCCTTCTTCAGTCTATTCCCAGTCTGGCATTTCAGTCTGGTGAAATGCTCAGAGGCAAGTGCCTCGAAGTCTATCCCACATTCGTTGGGACAAACATGTCATATTGCTGCAGAAGCTACTGTGCCCTGTCTGAAATGTGTACAATAGAATGAATTTTGGACAAAACACAAAGTGCTGGAGGAACTCAGCGGGTCAGATAGTAAATGGACAGGTGACGTTTTGGTTCGGGACCCTTTATGCTAGTGTGACTATATGGTGTGTTTAATGCGAAATATGAGGTGCTGTTCCTCCAATTTCAGTCTGAAGAAGGGTCTCGACCCGAAACGTCACCCATTCCTTCTCTCCTGAGATGCTGCCTGCTGAGTTACTCCAGCATTTTGTGAAATAAATACCTTCGATTTGTACCAGCATCTGCAGTTATTTTCTTACCCTACAAACTAGCAGCAATTTACAGAGGCCAATTAACCGACAAGCCCACACATCGCTGGGCTGTGGGAGAGAACTGGGGAACTCGGAGGAAACCCATGCGGTCACAGGGAGAACGTACAAATCCCACGCAGACAGCACAGGTCAGTATTGAGCCTGGGTTACTGAACTGAACCCTGAATTGAAGTGAGATTCTTCGCTTGCATACCGTGCCAAGGTGTGCAAATAATCGTCCATAAAGGGTGCTTACAAAGTTACAAATCCCCCCTGTGCCACCCGTCAGTTCCCCCTTTGTTCATCCCCCCCCCCCTCCCTCATGGCAGACCCTCCCCTCACGCCAGGTCCCCATTGCCATTGTTCTTCCCCCTTCCTCGCGGCGGTCCGATTGGCACTGTGATACAGCAGGTCTGCCAGCTTAGGTTACATATATCTGTCCTGCCCTGTGCTGTTCTCAGCTGCCCACTTCCCAGTGTTCCTCTTTTTAGTTGCTAACATAGAACACATGAACAGACTCTTCGGCCTACGATGTCAGTGCTGAAAATGATGCCAAGACCAGCTCTTATCTGCCTGCACATAATCCATATCCCTCCATTCCCTGTATTTCAATGTGTCCATCCAAAAATTTCTTAAATGCCACTATCGTATCTCCCTCAAGCATCCCCCGGCAGTGCATTCCAGCCACCCACCATCCTCTGTAAAACCTGGCAAGTGATAAGCGAAGATAGGCACAAAATGCTGGAGTAACTCAGTGGGTCAGGCAGCATCTCTGGAGAAAATGGATAGGTGACATTTTGGGTTGAGAGCCTTCTTCAGAATGATTGTGGTGCGGGGGGGGGGGGTGGAAACTGGAAGAAAAAACCTCGACAGATCGGGGGCAGCAACAGATGACCTCAGGCAAGGAGGTTCCCTGATAAGCTGATTATTGGCTAGGGGCAGTGTGAGACCAAGAGTTGTGAACTGTGGTGCAGAATAACTAACCTTTAGTGGAGGAAGGGGGGGACAAGGAGGGGTGGGAGTAGGAGAGGAGTCTTTGAATGTTACTTAAAATTAACCAATTCAACATTCATAACATTGTGTTGTCAGCTGCCCAAGCGAAATATGAGGTGCTGTTCCTCCAAATTGCCTGTGGCTTAGCTCTGGCAATGGAGGAGGCCCAGGACAGAATGGTTGGTATGGGAAAGGGAAGAGATTTTTTTAAAGATTTTTTAGATTTAGAGATACAGCGCAGAAACAGGCCCTTCGGCCCACCGAGTCTGCGCTGCCCAGCGATCCCCGCACATTAACACTATCCTACACACACTAGAGACAATTTTTACATTTACCCAGTCAATTAACCTACATACCTTTACGTCTTTGGAGTGTGGGAGGAAACCAAAGATCTCGGAGAAAACCCACGCAGGTACGGGGAGAACGTACAAACTCCGAACAGACGGCGCCCGTCGTCAGGATCGAACCTGAGTCTCCGGCGCTACATTCGCTGTAAGGCAGCAACTCTACCGCTGCGCCACCGTGCCGCCCAGAGGAGTGAAAGTGTTAGCAAACGGGAGATCCAGCAGGATCCAGCTTGGCGGACCGAGCGTAAGTGCGCAGCGAAACGGCCATCGAATCTGGGCTTTGTCTTGCCAATGTACTGGAACCCACAATGGGAACACCAGATGCAATAGATGAGGTTAGAGGAGGTGCACGTGAACAAGTGATAAGTGAATGCAAGTGAGGGGAGACAGAGTGCGGCCTCATGCAAACAGGAGGAATAGCACATTGCTTATCCTTGTCCTCCACAGATGGTATGGTATGGTGTGGCTTGGTATGGTATGGTGTGGCTTGGTATGGTATAGTGTGGCTTGGTATGGTATGGGTTGGTATGGTATGGTGTGGCTTGGTATGGTATGGTGTGGCTTGGCATGGTATGGTGTGGCTTGGTATGGTATGGTGTGGCTTGGTATGGTGCGGTATTTTATTCATCCCATGTGTCGAGATAGTGAAATTCATTTTTGTATACAGTTCAGTACAAGTATCACTATACATAAGCATTTAGACACATATTAGATAAGCATCTCAGATACAGTATAAGTGTATAACAGTAGTACACTGAGACAGTATACAGAGTCGCCAGTTTGGCGCCATTTCCAAGTGTGTAGGAAGGAACTGCTGATGGTGGTTTAAACCGAAGATAGACACAAAAAGCTGGAGTGACTCAGCGGGACAGGCAGCATCTCTGGAGAGAAGGAATGGGTGACGTTTCGGGTCGAGACCCTTCTTCAGACCATTTCCAAGTCCCAGATGTTGTAGGTGCAGGGTTCTTGACCTGACCATGAGGGTCTGTTGTCCTGGCGGCGTTGCAGGGTGGGCCTGGGCCAGATGCTGCCTGACCTGCTGAGTTACTCCAGCACTTTGTGTTTTATTCAGGATTCCGGCATCTGCAGTTCCACGAGCCTGCAGGGAAATCTCAGCTGCGGAGAATTCCGCTGCGTGTCACGTGAAACAATGTTTTTATAAAATAGCCTCTCATCTGACTGATCATGAGGTGCCTCATAAATTCCATGTCATCCCTTCCAGCCATTGCATATCTGCCGCAGCTATCTGCAGAGTCCTTCTGAACTGCAGCCAAGAGTTCACAAGTGACTTATTCATGCAGTGATTTTCAAGCACTTAGGACATCCCAAAATACATCACAGCAAATAATTAATTTTAAATCATAACAAATATTGCCGTGCCTCCAAATCCAACATCCCATGGTCTCTAAACAAACTCACAAACGGGTGGCAGCTTGGTTGGGAAGTTTGCTTCCTTATTACAATGCAGGATGATGCCTTTCAGCCCATTTGGTTCACACTGTCACATAGCAGAACAGTCCCAACAAAACCATTCCCCCTCAGATTTTCCTGTGAATTACAGGCCCACCCACTCCACCTTTGATACTTTGCCACAAACCTATGATTTACAGTTTAATTTACCAGCATATGTTTGGGATGTGGGAGGAAACAGGGGCTCTACACAGAGCTACACAGTGGAGATCTACACAGTGACATGGAAAACATGCAAAATCCAGACAGCAGCCAAGGTCATGTTCAGACCCAGGTCTCTGGAGTCCTGAGGCAGCAACACTAATTGTGCCACAAGCTTTGTCGTCGAGGATCATTTTAATACAAATGGAAAATGTTCTGGTCGCTGGTGAAAAAATTAACAGAGGGCACAGTGGTAGAGTTGCGTCCATGCAGCGCCGGAGACCTGGGTTCGATCCCGACTATGGGCGCTGTCTGTACGGAGTTTGTACGTTCTCCCCGAGACCACTTGGGTTTTCTCCGAAATCTTCAGTTTCCTCCCTCACTCCAAAGACGTACAGGTTTGTAGGTTAATTGGTGTAAAAGTAAATTGTCCCTAGTGTGTATAGGGTAGTGTTAATGTGCGGAGATCACTGGTCGGCGCGGGCTCGGAAGGACCTGTTTCCGCGGTGCATCTTTTAACTAAACTAAACTAAGTAAAAACTCCATGGTGAAATGCTCAGAGGCAAGTGCCTCGAAGTCGACCCCGCATTCGTAAGGACAAACATGTCATATTGCTGCAGAAGCTACTGTGCCCTGTCTGAAATGTGTACAATAGAATGAATTTTGGACAAAACACAAAGTGCTGGAGGAACTCAGCGGGTCAGATAGTAAATGGACAGGTGACGTTTTGGTTCGGGGCCCTTTATGCTAGTATGACTATGCAGTGTGTTTAATGCTGTTGACTGGGAACAGTCTTGTTTTTTAAACTGTTTGCTCTACTCTCTGATTATACTCACGTAAATTTGAAGGTGTCATCATTAATGCCGCTTAGTTTGAAGACTATGCAAATAAAGACTATGCAAATATTCACAAGCAACACCTTGAAGTGTCTTTCTGTGCCCAACCCATGTTGTGATGGAGTATTGAAGTGAAGATAGACACAAAGCGCTGGAGTAACTCAGCGTCTCAGGCTGCATCTCTGGATAGAAGGAATGGGTGACGTTTCGGGTCAAGACCATTCTTTAGTCTGAAGAAGGGTTTTGACTCGAAACTTCACCCATTCCTTCTCTCCAGAGATGCTGTCTGTCCCGCTGAGTTACTCCAGCATTTTGTGTATATCTTCGGTTTAAATGGGCAACTGCAGTTCCTTCCCCAGTATTGAAGTGAGCTGACCAAGGAAATAAGTCATCTGATGACACTTTTTGCAGCTTCAGTTTAATGGAAAGCCAGATAGATATTTTGGAAGTGTAATAAATAATGATGGAATAAAGGATGCAAAGTGCTGGAGTAACTCAACGGGTCAGGCAGCATCTCTTGAGAATGTCGATAGGTAACGTTTCGGGTCTCGACCCGAATCATCACCTATTCCTTTCCTCCAGAGGTGCTGCTTGACCCGCTGAGTTACTCCAGCGCTTTGCGTCCTTTTTAGTGGCAACAGAGAAATTGATTGTGTGTTGGGGCAAGAAAGCTGCAAGAGAGGAGAGGCAGGACAAAACGTGGCAGGTAATAGGTGGATACAGGCGAAGGGGGGTTTTGATAGACAGATGGTTGGAACATAGGACAGAGATCAATGTAGAGGGTGTGAGGCAGGAGGACTGAAGAGTTGCAAATTGTGATGTCAGAGGGAGAAGGGGGAGGAGAGAAACAATTGCAAGTCCTGATGATGTTTGTAACTGTTGATAGTTGCCAGCCAGGCATAGTGCAATCTGTTCAGGTGAGACAGATACAGGTGGATGCATGGTGAATAGGGACGGGAGATGGTACACAGGCAAGACGGCACTTTAGCATCTTATTTATCAATTTGCACCTTTATTCCTGCAATCTGTAATATGCTTACAGTTCCTGGAGTAAGACGTGAAGCTACAACGTTACGGCACTGAGGTGCAAAAGCTATCCAGTAAAGCACAGCTGGTCGTGATGAATAGATAGGGCAGCTCGGCGTTTGCATCAGTACGGAGTGGCGGGGTTTAAGAGAGGGATACCAGACACTGTGTTCGTGACTTTGCCAGCTCACGTAACATTGTGCCGCTGACATTAAGTGTTCACAGCCCATTGTCAGGCGTGAGATGATGCTGTGCATTTGTTTAGTTAATTGCTCATTTTGTTCACAATGTGTTTCCCAGAGTCAGGGATTATCGAGTATGCATGAATGCCGGGAAACAATGGCACACTCCCTGTTGCATCCTGATGGTAATCGGCACCAGTTAATCATGGTCAAGTCAAACGATGCTCCTTCTGTCAACACCTTCACTCAACAGATAACAAAAAAAATGAAGGTGTTGTTTTCATCTGGTACGTACTCAGAATCACAGCTGCAGTGCTCTTCACATGGAGTTGCATTCAAATGTAGATTCATCTAGTGCAGGAGGTGGCCTTTCGGCCCATTGTTTCTTTGCCAGCTCTTTCAAAGATTAGTCTAATTTCCTCGTGTAGGAAAATCACTGCAGATGCTGGTTCAAATTGAAGGTAGACACAAAATGCTGGAGTAACTCAGCAGGTCAGGCAGCATCTCTGGAGAGAAGGAATGGGTGACATTTCGGGTCGAGACCCTTCTTCAGACTGATGTCAGGGGAGGGGGCGGGAACAAAGATAGGATGTGGTAGGAGACAGGAAGACAGTGGGAGAACTGGGAAGGGGGAGGGGAAAGAGAGGGGCAGAGGAGTTATCTGAAGTTGGAGAAGTCAATGTTCATACCGCTGAGGTGTAAATTGCCCAGGCGAAATATGAGGTGCTGTTCCTCCAATTTGTGCTGGGCCTCACTATGACAATGGAGGAGGCCCATGACAGAAAGGTCAGACTGGGAGTGGGAGGGGAGTTCAAGTGCTGAGCCACTGGGAGATCAGGTTGGTTAAGGCGGACTGAGCAAAGGTGTTGAGCAAAACGATCGCCGAGCCTGCATTTGGTCTCGCCGATGCAGAGAAGTTGACATCTGGAATAGCGGATACAATAGATGAGGTTGGAGGAGGTGCCGGTGAACCTCTGTCTCACCTGGAAAGACTGTTTGTGTCCTTGGATGGAGTCGAGGGGGGAGGTAAAGGGACAGGTGTTGCATCTCCTGCAGTTGCTGGGGAAAGTACCTGGGGAGGGGGTGGTTTGGGTGTGAAAGGACGGGTGGACCATGGAGTTACGGAGGGAACAGACTCTGCGGAAAGCAGAAAGGGGTGGAGATGGGAAGATGTGGCCAGTGGTGGGATCCCGTTGGAGGTGACGGAAATATTGGAGGATAATTTGTTGTATACGATGGCTGATTTGTTGTATAAGAAGGTGAGGACAAGGAGGACTCTATCCTTGTTACGAATGGGGAGAGGGGGGGGGGGGGGCAAGAGCAGAGCTGCGGGATATCGAGGAGACCCTAGTGAGAGCCTCATCTGTAATGGAAGAGGGGAACCCTCGTTTCCTAAAGAATGAGGACATCTCTGATGCCCGAGTATGAAACACCTCATCCTGGGCACAGATGCGGTGTAGACGGAGGAATTGGTAGTAGGGGATAGAGTTTTTACAGGAAACAGGGTGGGAAAAGTGTAGTCAAGATAACTGTGGGAGTCAGTAGGTTTGTAATAGATGTCGGTCACTAGTCTGTCTCCTGTGATGGAGATGGTGAGATCCAGAAACGGTAGGGAAATGTCGGAGATGGTCCAAGTTTATTTAAGAGCAGGATGGAAATTAGTGGTGAAATTTATGAAGTTATGAGTTCTGCATGGGTACAAGAGGTAGCACCAATGCAGTCGTCAATGTAGCGGAGGTAGAGTTCAGGGATGGGGCCAGGAACAGGGATTGTTCGACGTACCCGACAAAGAGGCACGCATAGTGTGTAGGCACGCATAGGCCCATGTGAGTGCCCATAGCTACGCCTCGGGTTTGGAGGAAGTGGGAGGAGTCAAAGGAGACTCCTTGACTTTCAAAAGAAGGAGTCAAAGGAGAAGTTGTTGAG
Organism: Rhinoraja longicauda; assembly: GCF_053455715.1. Classification (NCBI taxonomy): domain Eukaryota; kingdom Metazoa; phylum Chordata; class Chondrichthyes; order Rajiformes; family Arhynchobatidae; genus Rhinoraja; species Rhinoraja longicauda. The sequence goes on from NC_135962.1 coordinate 13,443,733, forward strand.
GTTAAGAACCAGTTCTGCCAGGCTGAGGAGAGTATTGGTCGATGGAGATTGGCTGGTTCTGTGGTCGAGGAAGAAACGGAGGGCTTCAAGACCATCCTTGTGGGGGATGGAGGTGTAGAGTGACTGGACATCCATGGTAAAGATGAGGGATTGGGGGCCTGGAAACCAAAAGTTATTGAGGAGACTGAGAGCATGTGAGGTGTCTTGACATTGGTAGGGAGGGATTTGACCAGGGGGGATAGGATAGAGTCGAGATTGGTGGAAATTAATTTGGTGGGACATGAACAGGCAGAAACAATGGGTCTGCCAGGAGATCCAATGGGTCTGAGAGGAGATCTTATCGAAACGTATAAGATTATTAAGGGGTTGGACACGTTAGAGGCAGGAAACATGTTCCCAATGTTGGGGGAGTCCAGAACAAGGGGCCACAGTTTAAGAATAAGGGGTAGGCCATTTAGAACTGAGATGAGGTAAAAACTTTTTCAGTCAGAGAGTTGTGAATCTGTGGAATACTCTGCCTCAGAAGGCAGTGGAGGCCAATTCTCTGAATGCATTCAAGAGAGAGCTGGATAGAGCTCTTAAGGATAGCGGAGTCAGGGGGTATTGGGAGAAAGCAGGAACGGGGTACTGATTGAGAATGATCAGCCATGATCACATTGAATGGCGGTGCTGGCTCGAAGTGCCGAATGGCCTCCTCCTGCACCTATTGTTTATTGACAGTTCTGATTGTGGATTTTAGAGAGAAGGTAAAATTGGGCCGTGCAGGGCTGTGGAACAAAAAGGTTGGAGACCACCGTTTGGCCTGTTTTTACAAAATGTCAGCTCGACATAGATGACCACATCTACACCAAATCTAAACCTATCAGGAGTGGACGAGGGCATTCGATTCAATTTGAGATACCAGGTACCAAGACAGATGTGTATAGCAATTTATTCTTCCCTCGCACAATTAAAGCATGGAATAGTCTTCATCCTGCTATAGTTACTCAACCAGACGCAACTACATTTAAGGCAGCTCTTCTTCTCCAAGAAGCCCTTCTTGCTTAAGTCCATACTCTGCCACCTCCAGTTTAAATTCCATTTGGAATATTTTGGAGGACCAAGAACCCAGAGGCATTAGAGGGCAGAGCACTGGAATCGGTGAGATCAGTGATAGTGTTGGTGATTAAGGCCTGGTGCTCGTCAGTGGGGTCATGGTCCAAGGATAAGTAGGAGGAGGTGTCTGAGAGTTGTCGCCTGGCCTCAGTCCGGTAGAGGTCAGCGCGACAGACTACCACGGCACCTCCCTTGTCAGCGGGTTTGATAACCAAGTCGCGGTTGCTGCAGATTGAGCGGAGGGCTGTACGTTCAGGGGGGGGGAGATAAGAGTAAGTCAGGGGAGCGGAAAATTTGAGGCGGTTGATGTCACGCCGGCAGTTAGAAATGAAAAGGGATAATGAAGATAAATGGCCAGCCGGGGGAGTCCAAGCAGAGGGGATCCGCTGGAGACGGGAGAAGGGATCATCACTGGGTGGTCATGGGCCTCCTCCATTGTCATAGTGAGACCCAGTACAAATTGGAAGAACAGCATCTCATATTTAGCTTGGGCAGTTTATACCCCAGCAGCATGAACATTGACTTCTCCAACTTCAGATAGTTCCTCTCTCCCTCCCTTTCCCCTCCCCTTCCCAGTTCTCCCACTGTCTTCCTGTCTCCTACTACATCCTATCTTTGTCCCGCCCCTGACTTCAGTCTGAAGAAGGGTCTCGACTCGAAACGTCACCCATTCCTTCTCTCCTGAGATGCTGCCTGACCCGCTGAGTTACTCCAGCATTTTGTGTCTAGTCTAATTTCTTTGACAGACACAAAGTGCTGGAGTAACTCAGTGGGTCAGGCAGCATCTCCAGAGAAAAAGAACGAGTGACGTTTCAGGTCGGGACCTTTCTACAGAGGTCACCCATCCTTTTTCTCCAGAGATGCAGCCTGACCCGATGAGTAACTTCAGCACTTTGTGTCTGTCTTCAGTGTATACCAGCATCTGCAGTTCCTTTCCACCCATCCTTTTTCTTCAGAGATGCTGCCTGACCCGCTGAGTTACTCCAGCACTTCAGTGTAAACCAGCCTCTGCAGTTCTTTCCTATACTGTCTCATTTCCTTGTTCCTTTCTCACAGCCATGTATGTTTTCCTCCTTCTGTAAAGATATTGAACAGAAATGTGTACAATGCTCCACCTAAAACCTAACCATTGGTTTATAACTGTAGGAAAGGATGGGCTAACATTGAAACACCATGATTATGCCTCCCCCAACTCAGAGTGAAGCCAAACGCAAATTGGAGGAACAGCCCCTCATATTTCGCTTGGGCAGCTTACAACCTAGCGGTTTGAATATTGATTTCCCTCACTTCAAACAGCCCATGCATCCCCTCTCTCCGACCTCCCCCACCCTAGCCATCATAGTAGTTTCACTGTCGTCCTGTTGAGTTTCACTGTTTGTACAACTCGTTATCACCTTCCCCACAGCCAACAATGGGCCATTGTGGGCTCCACCTTTCCTTGATCATCATTGGTTTTTGCATATCTTTCATTCACTTGTTCTATGTTACTTCTATATCTCTCGTTTCACTCTGCGCCGACTCTCAGTCGGAAGAAAGATCTCGACCCGAAACATCGCCTATTATCTTTTTCTCCAGAGATGCAGCCTGACCCAATGAAGTTACTGTAGCATTTTGCGTCCCACTTTCCTTTTCGCTGGATTAAAACACAGTTGTGTGAAATTAATGTTCAAAGGCGAGGTACGTTGTACCCCATTATTATATGTCGGGAGTTGAATGCAAGAGACCGAGGATAAACTACCTCCCATCCACTGTGCAAGTAACCAGTGTTTTCACTCACATGTGACCGTTGACACTTGGTGTTTACGGTCGGTTGTAGATGGGGGACTTCAAAGCTGAGCCTGATCCTGCCTTTGTTCAACATATCCCCCATGGGGTTCCTGGATGGCAGCAGATTATGACGCAGCTTTCCTTTCTTGTATTGCCATGGGCCACAAGACCAGTCGGAGCATTTGATCACCGCCTTGGTCAAAATCAATTAGAGATGAACTCAGAAGTGAAAACCTGGGACCTTTATACCCCGCAGGATTCAGCTAATAAACTGAAAAGCAACGCGAAAGGCTTTCAAAAGTTGCAGCATCATACAGAAACAAGAGGTTATACAGGAGGCTGTAAGCAAAGTCCAATCAGGCTTGAATTGGCAGTGTCCGTTGCAGTTACAGACTTCGAGATTTATGATTGTAAAATCTGATGGGAAGGCTAAGCACAAAAGCAATACAGAATCATGTGTTGCCTTTCCGCTGACTGGATAGCACGCAACAAAAGATTTTCACTGTACCTCGGTACACGTGACAATAAACTAAACTGTAACTGCAAAATGTAAGCAAGACTTTTTAATATACAGACATTCATTGTGGCTTTTGCTTTTGTGAAACATCAGATCGTGATAATTACAGAAGAAGAATTAATCCATCCGTTATTAAAAATCCAAATATATTCTTATTATAGCATTGAAATATTTGTTTTTTTAAATGATTGTTCTTTCCACTCCTGTAATTATTTTCTAACTTCCATAAGTTATATCTCAGGTGCCTTTCCTCCAGACCAGAAAATCTAAATTGATGTGATCTTTTCTTATAGTTAGTTTTTGGATACAGAACATCCCTTTAGGGTTTAGATCTTCTGTGCACATTTTCTTAAGCTTATATTGAGGCAGGGCGGCACGATGACGCAGCGGTAGAGCTTCTGCCTTACAGCACTAGAGACCCGGGTTCGATCCTGACTACGGGTGCTGTCTGTACGGAGTTTGTACTTTCTCCCCGTGACTTGCATGGTTTTCTTCGGGATCTCCGGTTTCCTCCCAGACTCCAAAGATGTGCACCAACCTTGTCACTCTTCAAGTCACAGCTCGACTTGGACATGGATCATCTCACCAAACTTACTCACATAAAAATCTAAATAACCTTTTTGCAACCAGTACCCACGCAAGCAAAACCTGCACGAGATAGCCCAGCTGCTGGGGGTTGTGCAGTAGAAAACAGAAACAGAAACACACAGGTTTGTAGGTTAATTAGCTTGGTATAATTGTAAATTGTCCCTAGTGTGTGTAGATAGCGTTAATGTGCGGGGATCGCTGGTCAGTGCAGACTCGGTGGGCCAAAGGGCCTGTTTACATCCTATATCTCTAAACTAAATCTAAAACATATAGTGAGATGCAGCAAAGATCAGGAGCTGGAGTCAAAAGTGGTCCTTACACCGGAAAGTGGAGAGCGTTCATGTTTCTGTTCCTCATCGTGAATCTTGGTGACCAAAACTAGATACAATAAGTGTGAAACAATCTGACCGGACCTCCATATAATTTGATCAGGAAAATATTGTACCTATACAAAGCAATATTCTATTGGCTTTGTTGATAGTTGTCTGCATTGGTTGGACATAGGCGTCAAGGGTAGACAGGGTGATCAAAAAGGCTTTTGGCACTTTGGCCTTCATCAGTCAGAGTATTGAGTATAGAAGTTGGGGGGAGTCATGTTGCAGTTGTATATGACATTAGTGAGGCCATATTTAGAGTATTATGTTCAGTTTTGGGTACCAAGTTTGTAGGAATGATGTTGTCAAGCTGGAAAGGGTGCGGAGAAAATTTACGCGGATGTTGCCAGGACACAAGGGCCTGAGCTATAGGGAGAGGTTGAGTAGGGTAGGACTCTATTCCTTGGAGCGCAGGAGGATGAGGGGTGATCTTATAGAGGTGTACAGAATCATGAGAGGAATAGATCGGGTAAATGCACAGAATCTCTTGCCCAGAGAAGGGGAATTGATAACCAGAGGACATAGGTTTAAGGGGGGAAAGATTTAATAGGAACCTGAGGGGAGGGGCCGGATGCTTTTGTCCTCAGTGAATTAGAGTGCAACCTCAGATCTTGCCCGCATTTTTAGGCAGGCTCAGATCTCTTTCCTTCAAATACTTTTAATTGAATGGAATAAAATATGCCTTGATGATTAAAGGACAGAACTGGCAGGACTTTGGGCTCAATAGAATCTCCCTTCTTTTTCTGTTGTTGATGGCATCATCTCGCAACGCGAGCAAGTCCATTAAATGAAAATTTGACTTTTAATCTCCTGATTATGTGCTAAACTTTGTTATGGAGTCCATGTAAACAAGGGATTAGATAACCTCACCCAACATCATCAATCAGCCACCAATAGTCATGTAACAGTAGCTTTCCAACAAACAAAAATAATCTCTCACGGAAGGCCATGTTTATATCCAGTACGGTTGCTAACGTTTTGTTCCGGGTTTTCTGCAGTTTTATTCTTTCAGAAAATTGCCTCAATTTTTCACTGAAGATTCCTTCAAGACATATCAGACCAAATTTGCTTTTCATTCCTCCAGTTTTCAAAGCAGGTTGCATTTAGTTAGAACATGACTTGGAATTAATCATAATCATAAGGAAGGTTCCTATACCAGCAAACCCTTCATGGTGAATCTGTCAATCTTTAGACTTTAGACATTAGAGATACAGTGTGGAAAGAGGCCCTTCATCCCACCATCTTGGCGCCAACCAATCAACACCCCCTACACTATCACTATCCTACACACTAGGGACAATTTACAATTTACAGGAGCCAATTAACCTACAAACCTGTACGTCTTTGGAGTGTGGGTGGAAACCGAAGCACCTGGCGAAAACTCATGCAGTCACAGGCAGAACGTACAAACTCTGTACAGACAGCACCCGTAGTCAGGATTGAACCAGGGTCTCTGATGCTGTAAGGCAGTAACTCCACCACTGCGCTATAGTGCTGCCCAGATACCCCAAGATGTTTTTTTGCTAGCGGCAGCATCTTCATCACTTTTCTCGAGGCAAGGAGACAGCAATTTGCTCATTGGTGTGCCATAGGTCCTAAAGTCGGTGAGGAGAATTAAGCCTCAGTTGCTTTAATCAAGACATATTCTTAAGCTATTTATGCCCTGGGATCCAAGGTTCCACGATAAAATAGGCCGAAGTCAGCATGGCTTTGTGAAGGGGAGGTCTTGCTTGACAAATTTGCTGGAATTTTTTGAAGAAGCAAATAGCAGGACAGACAAACGAGAGACACTAGATGTTGTTGACTTAGATTTTCAGAAAGCTTTGGATAAGGTGCCACACGTTAGGCTGTTTAGGAACATGAGACCACACGGTATCAAAGGGCAGATACTAGCATGGACTGCAGGCTGGTTGGATGGCAGAAGAGTGGTAATAAAGGGGGCTTTTTCGGGTTGGCTGCCAGTGATTAGTGGAGTTCCGCAGGGGTCGGTGCTATTAATATACAACTCTTCACGTTGTATATTAATGATTTGGACGAGGGGATTGAAAGCTTTGTGGCAAACTTTGCAGATGATCCGAAAATAGGTGGAGGGGCAGGTAGTGTAGAGAAAGCAGGGACTCTGCAGAAGGACTTGGTCAGGTTGGGAGAGTGGGCAGAGAAGTGGCAGATGGAATAAAGTGTAGCAAAGTGTGGAGTCATGCATTTTGGTGGTAGGAATAAAGGCGTTGACTATTTTCCAAATGCAGTGAGAATCCAGAAATTGGAGGTGCAAAGGGACTTGGGGGTGCTGGTGCAGGATTCCCAAAAAGATAATCTGCATGTCACATCAGTAGTAAATAAAGCATACTCAATTTATTTCAAGAGAGTTTGTATACAAAAACAGGGATGTAATGTTGAGGCTCTATAAGGCACTGATAAGGCCACATTTGGAATATTGTGAGCAATTTTGGGCACCATATCTGAGGAAGAATGTGCTGGCTCTGGAGAGGGTCCAGAGGAGGTTCACAAGAATTATCCCAGGAATGAATAGGTTAACCTATGATGAGCGTTTGTCGGCACTGGGCCTGGACTCACTGGAGTTTAGATGAATGAGGGCGAACCTCTTTGAAATATACAGAATGGTGAAAGGCTTGGATAGAGTGGATGTGGAGAGGATGTTTCCACTAGTGGGAGAGTCTAGGACTAGAGGCCATAGCCTCAGAATTAAAGGACGTCCTTTTTGGAATGAGATGAGGAGCTTTTCTATAGTCAGAGGGTGGTGAATCTGTGGAATTCTGCTAGTCACAGCAGAAGGCTGTGGAGGCCAAGTCAATTGATATATTTAAGGCAGAGATAGATAGATTCTTGATTAGTACGGGTGTCAGAGGTTATGGGGAGAAGGCAGGAGAATGGGGTTAGGAAGAGAGGTAGATTAGCCATGATTGAAGGCGGAGTAGACTTGATGGGCCGAATGGCCTAATTCTACTCCTATCGCTTATGACCATATGACCATATGTTTCATATTGTTGGGATGCCACTGTTTGATATGGGGGATCGAGAGTTCAAGAGAGTTTATTTGCATATGGATCGGGAGCAGAACAATGAAATTCTTACTTGCTGCAGCTTTACAGGCACATTAAATGCAATGATACAACATATACTGTAGATACATAATGAATCAGCAGTTTTTCCTAGGTAAGTCAGATCATGACAATCCAAGCCAAAGTGCTCAGTGCTACTTCAGTTGTGCAAAGCACATAGTTCAGTGCTGAGGCAGGGTTGTGGTTAAGGGTGTACAAGGTGATTCAAGAGTCCGTTGGTTGACTGAAGAAGCTGCTCTTGAACCTGGAGCTAATGTTTCTCAGATAACAACAAGATGAAAGTGTGGCCAGGATGGCGCGGATCTTTGATGCTGTTTGCTGACTTTCTGAGGCAGCGCTTCCTGTAGATCTTTTCGACGTTGTCGAGGTCAATACCCATGATGGACCAGTCAATGTCCACCAACTTCTACAGCTTCCTTTGTTCTTGAGCGTTCAATTTACCAAACCAGGCTACGAGACTCCTTATCTCTGCGTCTCCCTCTCCCCTGATTCTCAGTCTGAAGAAGGGTCTCGACCTGAAACGTCACCCATTCCATCTATCCAGAGATGCTGCCTGTCCCGCTGAGTTACTCCAGCATTTTGTGTCCATCTTCGGTGTAAACCAGCATCTGCAGTTCCTTCCTATACGATTCAACCAGTCAGTACGCTCTCCACAGTGCATCTGTGGAAGTTCGATAGAGTATTCAGTGACATGACGAATTTCCCCAAACTTCTGGGGAAGTGGAAGCATTGATGAGCTTTCTTTGTGATTGCATCAAAGTGCTGGGCCCAGGACAGGGCATCAGAGATGTGTACATCCATGAGCATGTCCAGGAACGTCAAGCCATCAACTCTCCACTGCCATCCCACTAATAATGACAGTTGTATGGTTCCTCGGCTCCGACACATCGTTACCCATTATTCCTCTAACAATTGTGGTATCGTCGGCAAATTTAAAGATGGCATTGGCGCTGTGTCTGGCTACACAGTCATAGTGATGGGGAATGTAGAGCACAGGATTGAGCAGATAACCTTGAGGTAACCTTATTTTAATGGTCGACGAGGAGGAGCTGTTTAGTTTGGAGATACAGCATTGAAACCGGCCCGAAGAAGGGTCTCGACCCGAAACGTCACCTATTCCTTTTCTCCAGAGATGCTATCTGACCCGCTGAGTTACTCCAGCTTTTTGTGTCTATTTATGGAAACTGGCCCTTCAGCCCAACGAGTCCATGTCGACCATCAATCACCCGTTCACACTAGTTCCACGTTATCTCACTTTTGCGCCCACTCCCTGCACACTCAACGGGTCAGGCAGCATCCCTGGAGAACATGGATAGGTGACTTTTCGGTATGTAGATACGTGGTAAGGGAATATCAGAGTTAAAGTAAGAAATGTTGCTGTAGGAATAGAGATTTAAGAGTGTGGAGCAATTGTTTAGCACCTGTATGTACTATAATCAAATAATGCCTATGGTTAAGAATGCATTTCATTATTGACAAATTCTTACATTTTTTTAGTTTGGAGACACAGCATGGAAACAGGCTCTTCGGACTACTGAGTCCATCCCGATCAGCGATCACCCCGAGAACTAGCACTATCCTACACACTAGGGACAATTTACAAAAGCCAATTAGTCTTCAAATCTGTACGTCGTTGGAGTGTTGGGAGGAAACGGGAGCATCTGGAGAAAACCCACGCAATCACAGAGAGAACGTACAAACCCCATTCAGACAGCACCCACAGTCAGGATCAAACACAGGGCTCTGGTGCCGTAAGGCAGCAACTCTACCGCTGTTCCTTGTGCTGCCTCGAAATGCCCTGGAATATCCTAAAGTTGTGAATGTCACAAACGTCACCCATTCCTTCTCTCCAGAGATGCTGCCTGTCCCGCTGAGTTACTCCAGCATTTTGTGTCTATCTGCACTGACATCACATCCTGACATCAGTGTTGAATGTTACATTTTTGGTCAGTTAATCATTCAGCTGTAACATAGAGCTAGTTGAGCTCATCAACTTGAGCCAGATTCAGGTTTGTCCAGGGGTTCAGTCAATTAATCAATTGCCATCTTGCAAGATTAGTACATTTCATACATTCACTTTGTGCTCATAGCCCCATGTTAGCTGCTGTCTTTGCAGCTTATCTCTGCTCATTCTCTTTGGTTGTTCAGTTCAAGACTGATAATGATGTCACCTTTATGCTTATCATCTGATTGCAGCCCGACGCCCATTCTTTCCCACTTCCCTGCTGTTTCTTAACATTAGTCAGCTCTGCGGACCGAGCCTTTAGCATGAGGTCACTATGTGTGAGCCACCATGGTGTGAGCCAGAGATTCCTCGGGGAGAAGGGAATTCTATTTGCAAATTTTCACCGCACTGCTTCATTCATACCAAAGGACATTCTTGCCATTGAAATTCACTGCAGGACACCTGCATAAGCCTGCGATTAGATTACCTCAGCCATCTTCTAATGGGGTTCCAACAAAGTGTTTCATAGCAAAGGAATTGCTCTAAAGTGCTCATCTTTCAAATAGCAGCAAATAAACAGATGACAGACACAAAGAGCTGGAGTAACTCAGCAGGTCAGACAGAGATACAGCACAGAAACAGGCCCTTCGGCCCATCAAGTCCGTGCCGACCAGCGATCACCCCTGTGCACTAAAACTATTCTACACACTTGGGGCAATTTACAATTTTAAAGTGTATTACAATTTACAATTTTTACCGAAGCCAATTAACCTACAAACCTGTGTAGGGAGGAACGACAGATATCAGGTTTACACAGAAGATAGACACAAAATGCTGGAGTAATTCAGAGGGTCAGGCAGCCTCTCTGGGGAAAAGGAATAGGTGACGTTTCAGGTCGAGACCTTTCTTCAGTCCTGCACGTCTTTGGAGTGTGGGAGGAAACCGGAGCACCCGGAGAAAACCCACGCGGTCACAGGGAGAACATACAAAATCCGTACAGACAGCACCTGAGGTCAGGATCGATCCCGGCCCTATTCTATTTTTCCCTTCCTTTTTAAGACTGTGGTCCTGGATAATAATTAACTCTCAACCAACAGTTTTAAAAGGCATGGTTATTTATTACTTTCTTCTTGTGGGATTTGGCTGCCATGATTACTTTGTTATAACTGTGACTACACTATAACATTATTTGCGCACAAACACTTTGAGCAAGAGAAGGCCACCTGGTCCCTCAAGTCTGCTCTGCCATTCATCAAGATCGCAGATGACCTGATGGTAACCTCAAGGCCAGGTTCCCACCTATCTGGTAACCTTTCACCTGCTGTACACCCCTGCCCATAAAACACTGACACTGACAGAGGTCATCGAATGGACATGGTTGATGTCCTAGCGTTACTTTAATCTGTAAAAAAAGCGTGTCTCAGCTATGGTCTCCACAGGTAACATCTCTTATGTTGAATAGGGTTATCTGCGATGTGTTAAGTGGCCTACTTTGCTCGACCCTGTGAGTCCGACCCGACCGCCGGGACTTTGACCAGTCGCTCCGCACCGGCTTCTCCATCGGCCGCGGCGCCCTGTGGGGCGAGACCTCCTCTGACGACTAGTCGCAGCGGGTGAGTCGGGCCTGCTTGCCCGGACTATGCTGGTGGTAGTTTGGAAATGACTTCTTCAGACTAGCCCGACTGTGGTCCCTGGCTACGCTGGGGAAGGTTTTGCGCTATGCCCTTTGGTTTTTGTTGACCTGGGGTGGGATGCAGATTGCAGTCATACTGATGGAGGTGAAAGGGATGGCACTTCACTGCTGGATGTTCCAGGTGGAAGAGGTGTTGGATATGACTGCTATGTCTGAGCACGACGAAGAGTTTACTGATGATGAATGAATGAACGAACGAACGAACGAACGAATGAATGAATGAATGAACGAATGAACGAACTAATGAATGAATGAATGAATGAATGAATGAATGAATGAATGAATGAATGAATGAATGAATGAATGAATGATACTATCTGGATCAAGGAACCATGTTCCTTGCACAAACTCAAATTCAAGAGAAGAACATTGGAGCCATTTCACAAACAGGGTTACCAGGCAATCAAAACTGGGGAAAAAAACATCTTGCTAAATGATGTACAGGAATATTTGGGAAAATAGTAATAGAGGAGAAATACAATTGTGGATTAAATCACTTCATGATTAGCAAAGACATAATGAGAGATAAAGAGGCGCTGGAGACTGAGGGGATTGAATTAAGTAATAGGAAAAGATTTGATACTGAAGTGTGAATTGTGTGCAGGTCTGGAAGGCAAATTAGATTAGATTAGATTAGATTAGATTATCATACATAAAAGAGTGTATTTAAACTCAGAGTAAACAGTATACATTTAGTAATGATAAACGGCATACATATACACAGAGTAATGATAAATACACCAGCAAATAGCAGAATGATGCAGGATTGTCCTGCAAAATCCGAGTGGTGTAAAAGAGTATTAAAGTCCAATAGCATAACAACCAAATGAGGTATAATATGTGGCAGCACCTCCACCAATGGGGTATAGACAATAGACAATAGACAATAGACAATAGGTGCAGGAGTAGGCCATTCAGCCCTTCGAGCCAGCACCGCCATTCAATGCGATCATGGCTGATCACTCTCAATCAGTACCCCGTTCCTGCCTTCTCCCCATACCCCCTCACTCCGCTATCCTTAAGAGCTCTATCCAGCTCTCTCTTGAAAGCATCCAACGAACTGGCCTCCACTGCCTTCTGAGGCAGAGAATTCCACACCTTCACCACTCTCTGACTGAAAAAGTTCTTCCTCATCTCCGTTCTAAATGGCCTACCCCTTATTCTTAAACTGTGGCCCCTTGTTCTGAACTCCCCCAACATTGGGAACATGTTTCCTGCCTCTAATGTGTCCAATCCCCTAATTATCTTATATGTTTCAATAAGATCCCCCCTCATCCTTCTAAATTCCAGTGTATACAAGCCCAATCGCTCCAGCCTTTCAACATACGACAGTCCCGCCATTCCGGGAATTAACCTAGTGAACCTACGCTGCACGCCCTCCATAGCAAGAATATCCTTCCTCAAATTTGGAGACCAAAACTGCACACAGTACTCCAGGTGCGGTCTCACCAGGGCCCGGTACAACTGTAGAAGGACCTCTTTGCTCCTATACTCAACTCCTCTTGTTACGAAGGCCAACATTCCATTGGCTTTCTTCACTGCCTGCTGTACCTGCATGCTTCCTTTCATTGACTGATGCACTAGGACACCCAGATCTCGTTGAACTCCCCCTCCTCCTAACTTGACACCATTCAGATAATAATCTGCCTTTCTATTCTTACTTCCAAAGTGAATAACCTCACACTTATCTACATTAAACTGCATCTGCCATGTATCCGACCACTCACACAACCTGTCCAAGTCACCCTGCAGCCTTATTGCATCTTCCTCACAATTCACTGAAAGAGATCATTCAGATTTTTTTAGATTTTAGAGATACAGAGCGGAAACAGTCCCTTCGGCCCACCGGGTCCGCGCCGCCCAGCGATCCCCGCACATTAACACTATCCTACACACACTAGGGACAATTTTTTACATTTGCCCAGCCAATTAACCTACATACCTGTACTTCTTTGGAGTGTGGGAGGAAACCGAAGATCTCGGAGAAAACCCACGCAGGTCACGGGGAGAACGTACAAACTCCATACAGTCGGCACCCGTGGTCAGGATCGAACCTGAGTCTCCGGCGCTGCATTCGCTGTAAGGCAGCAACTCTACCGCTGCGCCACCGTGCCGCCCTCAGATCATCAGTTCAGGAGTCTGATAGCAGTGTGGAAGAAGCTGTTCTTAAGTGTGGATGTACGGGCTTTCAAGCTCACGTATTGATTGAAAGAGACAGTATGGAAACAGGCCCTTCATATCAACACCCTGCACCAAGGGGCAAATGTCCTGAGGCCAATTAATCTACAAACCTGCACATCCTTGAGAAATGGGAGGAAACAGGAGTTTAGTTTAGATTAGTTAATTATCACGTGTACCGAGTTACAGTGAAAAGCTTTTGTTGTGGGCTAACCAGTCAGCGGAAAGATAATGAATGATTACACTCGAGCATCCACAGCAATAAACCATATAAAGCAATTGAAGACACATTTACTTAAGGTGATATGGTCATACAGAATAGGAGTAGAATTAGGCCATTCGGTCCATCAAGTCTACTCTGCCATTCAATCATGGCTGATCTATCTCTCCCTCCTAACCTCATTCTCCTGCCTTCTCCCCATAATCTCTGACACCTGTACTAATCAAGAATTTATCTATCTCTGCCTTAAAGGTTTCAGAAACATGCCAGAGGGTTAGCACCTTGAACATTTTCAGCTGATCTGAGACAGTGGCATGGTTTTGGAAAGGGAATATTCTGCCTACTAAACCTGATGGATTTGTTTGGAAGCTAATTAGAGCAAGCGACTGGGTTATGGCTGTGGAGCTAAACAGAAAATGCAGGAAATACTGAGCAGGTTCGGCAGCATTTGAAACAAAGCCAGCATTTCGTTAAAATAAACATAAAGTGCTGGAGTAACTCAGCGGTCAGGCAGCATCTATGGAGGACATGGAAAGGTGACATTTCGGGTTGGGGCCCTTCTTCAAACTGATTGTAGTCGGGGGATGAAAGCTGGAAATGAAGTGGGGTTAGGGCAAAGTCTGGCAAGTGATAGGTGGATACAGGTGAGGGAGTTTGATTGACAAATGGGTGGATAAAGGCTAGAGATTCAAATGGGACAAAAGCGTGTTATATAAGGGAGAGGAGTGGAATGTAAAGCCAGAGGGAGAGATAAAGGTGGAAGGGAGGGGAAGAGTGGGAGGGGAAGAGTGGGAGGGGAAGAGTGGGAGGGGAAGAGTGGGAGGGGAAGAGTGGGAGGGGAAGAGTGGGGGGGGAAGAGTGGGGGGGGGAAGAGTGGGGGGGGGAAGAGTGGGGGGGGGAAAGAGTGGGGGGGAAAGAGTGGGGGGGAAAGAGTGGGGGGGGGGAAGAGTGGGGGGGGGAAGAGTGGGGGGGGGGAAGAGTGGGGGGGGGAAGAGTGGGGGGGGGAAGAGTGGGGGGGGAGAGTGTGGGGGGGGAGAGTGTGGGGGGGAAGAGTGGGAAGGGGAAGAGTGGGAGGGGAAGAGTGGGGGGGGAAGAGTGGGGGGGGGGAAGAGCGGGGGGGGGGAAGAGTGAGGGGGGGGAAGAGTGGGGGGGGGAGAGTGGGGGGGGGGGGAGAGGGAGGTGGGAACGTGCCTGAAATTTGGAGAATTCGATCCACTACATCAAAGACTGCATCGTTAACTAATGTGCTCCAGTTTCCTGGCACACTCCAAAGACATACAGGTTTGTAGATTAATTGGCTTCCATGCATTGTATCTAGTGTGCAGGTTAGAACTAGTGTTTGGGTGATGGGTAATGATGATGATACTCTATTGTCACTTGTACCTAGCTAAGCATACAAAAGTACACAAAAGAGTCGCCACAAAGTTGCCGACAAAGTTACAAAAAGTGCTCATCCCTTCTTTGCCCCCCGCCCCACGCTGGGTTCCCCTTAGTTCACGGCAGCCCTCCCCACGCCAGATTGTTCTTGGTGACGCGCGCGGCCTGCCGGAGTCATCATCCTTGGCCCGACCCCGTTCTCAGCCGTGACTTTGAGGCTCCTGGCCCGTGGTGGCTCCGGCTTGACTTCAGGGCTCCGACCCGACCGCTGCAACTCCGACCACTCGCGCCGGCTTCTCCGTAGGCCCCGCCGCCCTGTGGAGTGAGTCTTCCTCCTTCGTCATCTGGCGGGCGGGTCGCTGAGCGTTGGTCGGCGTGGAGTCGGTGGGCCGAAGGGCCTGTTTCCACACTGTATCTCTAATTAAAAATAGCTAAGATGCTGCCTGACCCTCTGAGTTACTCCAGCATTGTGTGTCAATCTTTTCCCACATTTCAACAGTCAGGATATTTAATAAGTACTTCGTTGGCGGTCATTACCTTGGGTAGTCCAGAGACCACAGAGCTGAGTTTAAATTCTCAAGGGCAGCCAGTACAATGAGTGCAGGGGTTGCTCAACTCAATGGTTCAATGGTGCTTTTATTGTCACATGTGCAAAGTGCAAACCCACAGTGAAATTATTTTCTTACAAACTGTGCAGTAGAGTGTTGCCAAACCTAAGCTCTTCCAAGTTTAGCAAATTGTACAGAAATAGTTAGACACAAAATGCTGGAGTAACTCAGCGGGACAGGCAGCATCTCTGGAGAGAAGGAATGGGTTGACGTTTCGGGATGAGACCCTTCTTCAGTTTACTGATCCCACATGTATGAGGTGCCATGTTTTGGGGCAACCAGGCCTTTCGCTGTTCAGTACGTTTTAGTGAGGCCCCTAGTGGAAAGATTGGGCTTGTATTCGCTGGAGTTTGGAAGGATGAGAGGGGATCTTATAGAAACATATAAAATTATAAAAGGACTGGACAAGCTAGATGCAGGAAAAATGTTCCCAATGTTGGGGGAGTCCAGAAGCAGGGGCCACAGTCTAAGAATAAAGGGAAGGCCATTTAAAACTGAGATAAAAAAAAAACTTTTTCACCCAGAGAGTTGTGAATTTGTGGAATTCTCTGCCACAGAAGGCAGTGGAGGCCAATTCACTGGATGAATTTAAAAGAGAGTTAGATAGAGCTCTGGGGGTTAGCGGAATCAAGGGATATGGGGAGAAGGCAGGCACGGGTTACTGATTGTGGATGATCAGCCATGATCATGTTGAATGGTGGTGCTGGCTCGCAGGGCCAAATGGCCTCCTCCTGCACCTATTGTCTATGTTTCAATGTTTCTAAATCCGGCTCCATACCAATGGAAGAGGCGATAGTTTGTATGCAAAGTTCCCTTTCCAAAACCATGCCACAGCTCAAGAACATGTCCTCAATAGTGCTGACAGTTGTTGGAGCCATGCACATCTTTAGAAGTAGCCAAGAAATTGTTTGGCGTGGTTGTTCCCGCCACAAGAGGCCCACACCGGCCTTTGACCCAAAGATGCTGTGCTATTAATAACGGAGAAGAAAAGACTACAGTAGTCCTCTCTCTGACGGATTATAAACACCAATAAAAGGTGCATTGTCTGCAACTACTCATCCCTTCTTCCTTGGAAAGCACAGTGTGGATGTCCTGTTAATTGCGATCATCAGTGTGGACTGAGGTTCGCCAGACTGAAAACGTTTAACCCAAAGTGGTGTTGGAAGCACATTGGTGACTGGTTGAAATTCAGGTGGGTACATCCTAGGAAGCAGAGCAAGGAAGGAGCAGTGACAGGGGTCGAATCCTGGATTACATGGCTGGGCTACGTAATAGGGTGTTCAGGGTGGATAACCAGTAATTCTCCATATCTCTGTGTAGGAAAGAACTGCAGTTGCTGGTTTATGATGAAGAAGAAAGCCCCGCAGCAACTCAGTGAGTCAGGCGGCATCTCTAGCGAAAAGGGACAGGTGATATTTTGGGTCGGAACCCTTCTTCAGATTGAAGGAAGATGGGTGGGGAGAGGGTGGGGGAAGGGGGGTTGGGGGGTGGGGGTAACTGGAGGTAGGTAAAGGCCAGAAGAAAGCTGGGCCGGCAACAGATAACCAAGGAAGGGTGGTGCCTATAATGGCCCATTGTTGGCTGAGGAAGAGGTGATAATGAAGGATTACAGGGATGCGAACAGTGGAACTAGTAGGAAGTGTGGAGTCTGTTTCCCATGACCAGTGCCTGGTTTTCGGGGCTACACGGTGCCAGGCCCGGGTGATGTTAATGTGAGAGTGTTTCACATGAGGTTGGAGGGGGAGCTCAGCAAGGAGGGTATATAACTGGGTGGCACGGTGGCACAGCGGCAGAGACCCAGGTCCAATCCTGACTACGGGTGCTGTCTGTACAGAATTTGTACATTCTTCCCATGACTGCGTGGGTTTTCTCTTGGATCTCCGGTTTTCTCCCGCACTCCAAAGCCGTTCAGGTTTGTGGGTTGATTGGCTTGGTATAATTGTAAATTGTCCCCAGTGTGTGTAGGATAGTGTTAGTGTGCGGGGATCGCTGGTTGGCGTTGTCTCGGTGGGCCGAAGGGCCTGTTTCCGTGCTGTATCGCTAAAAAGACAACCCCTGCTGCTGCCCAATTTATAAGGAGAACTGCAAAGACATTTATTTCCTTCTGAAGCTGCATTTTCCTTCCTTCATTTACCAGCTTCGCTGGACCCTGGGATACTGGGCACTGACAGTAAAACCTGGTCAGGAGATCTCTTGCCTTATTAGTGCATTTAATCTTTCAATCCAGCTCATTGGGGTGCGCACTTCTCAGTGAAACCCCAAAATTGATCCGCTGGAGGCAGCTTCTCAACGTTTCTGTGTATTTTTTACCACATTTAAACCCAATCCACACTTACGTTGATATGAATTTTTTTTTAGATTTAGAGATACAGCGCGGAAACAGGCCCTTCGGCCCACCAAGTCCGCGCCGCCCAGCAATCCCCGCACATTAACACTATCCTACACACACTAGGGACAATGTTTACATTTATTTTACCCAGCCAATTAACCTACATACCTGTACGTCTTTGGAGTGTGGGAGGAAACCGAAGATCTCGGAGAAAACCCACGCAGGTCATGGGGAGAATGTACAAACTCTGTTCAGACGGCGCCCGTAGTCAGGATTGAACCTGAGTCTCCAGCGATGCATTCGCTGTAAGGCAGCAACTCTACCGCTGCGCCACCGTGTGCGCCTTTGACCCGCTTGTCCAAGGAAGCTAATGCCTGGAGGCCCACAATAGCCTGGGACTTGCCTGGAATTGGCACTGTTCATAAGAACTAGAACACAGACTGGACTTTGAAAATGGCCCCAAATCATGGTGCCTCCTGCTTGCGGGCTCAGTACTATTTCCGTACAATTTGCTAAGTGGGGATGTGCTTAATTCAGTTTAGTTTTTGTTTAGTTTAGAGATACAAAACAGGAACAGGCCCTTCAGCCCAATTAGTCCACGTCGACCATAATGCTATCCTACACACTCGGGACAATTTACAATTGTACCGCCAATCAGCCTACAAACCTGTACACTTTTGGAGTGTGGGAGGAAACCGGAGCATCCGGAGAAAACCCACGCAGGTCACGGAGAGAACTTACAAACTCCATACAGACAGCACTCATAGTCAGGATCAAACCCGGGTCTTTGGCGCTGTGAGGCAGCAACTCTACCGCTGTGCCACCGTGCCTTCGTACATACGTAAGCACAAACCTAAGCAATCTAAGCACTGAGAACTCTGGATGTGCTTACGTATGGGAATACCCTACTGAATAGAGAGGAATTTCACTGTGTGTTTACACTTCACACATGTGACAATAAAAGCACCATTGAACCATTGAGTCTGGCCCACTTGTGGATCCAACCCCAACAACATCGCTAACTTTTAAGTGCTTCCACAATTAGAAATGCAACCCGAAATGAACAATAAATGCTGTCATTGGTAGCAACGTCTGCAGCCTGGGAATGAGTAAATAACACAACTGTGGCTCCAAGACAAGCTATAAATTGCTTTTTACTACTTTCTGGCCAAGTTGGAAGTGCTCTATACCAGGCACGAGTCAATGGCTGCTGAAGTTAACCATGGGTGCTGTTGCCGGAGTAGCTTGGGAAGTCTTTTTGAGAATGGGAAGTTTTTCAAGTTTTCAGGGATGTCCCTTTCTGCCTCTCGTTATTATTGTGGACGACGTAGACATCCAGTGGGTTTTCTGAACATCCTACCACAGGTGGCACGGTGGCACAGCGGTAAGGTTGCTGCCTTACAGCACCAGAGACCCGGGTTCAATACTGACTCTGGGTGCTTTCCGTGAGGAGTTTGTACGTTCTCTCTGTGACCATGTGGGTTTTCTCCGGGTGCTCCGGTTTCTTCCCACACTCTAAAGACGTACAGGTTTGTAGGGTTAATTGGCTTCGGTAAAATTGTAAATTGTCCCTGATGTGCAGGGTACTGCTAGTGCATGGGGTGATTGCTGGTCAGCGCGGACTCAGTGGGCCGAAGGGCCTGTTTCCGCGCTGTATCACGAAAGTCTCAAGTAAAGTCTAAAGGCTACTTGCCATACGGGTCTCATCTCAGTCAATCCCATTCCGGTGCAGATGCCCCATCCCGACATGCTGTGCTCTCGTACCACGGCATGGCTCTCCCTCCATCTCCCAATCCACACGGTGTCTAACTACCTCTGATGAACTTCCTGCAGATGTCCTTCCTCCCATTGCAACCCCATCCAATGCACTGGTTTCCCTCAGGGCATTGTCCAAGCGTGCTGGTAGACACAAACTGCTGGAGTAACTCAACGGGACAGGCAGCATCTCTGGAGAGAAGGAAAGGGTGGCGTTTTGGGTCGAGACCCTTCCTCAGATTTCAGATTTTATTTAAATCTTGAATGACTTCCGTTTTCAAGGCCCCCCAATCCCTCATCTTTACTATGGTTTTTATTTTTTAAATCCGCCCAAGCGTGCTCTCCCCCACATTGCCCCTCTTTCGCGTCTCTTCACTTGGTGCGCTTCCGCCTCGATCCCTTCCCGTGCCTGCTTCCAAAAAGCAGCCACTTAGTGTGATTCCTCCACTCGTGTGCAAGTCCCTCTGGATAGTCAATCCCTCGGCGTTGGAATAAAGACAGAAAATGCTGCAAAAACTCAGCAGGTAAGGCAGCGTCTGTGGGAAGAGAAATGGTCAACTTTCTGGGTTTGCCACCCTCCGTCAGAAGTAGGAAAGAGAGACGCGTGAGTTAGTTTTTGGGTAAAAGAGAAGGTGGAGTGGGGGGGGGGGGGGTGTTATATATAGAACAAAGGGAATGACTGTGACAGGACAAGTCAAAATGGTTTAATGGTGGCAATTGGCAGCAGATTAAGCTTCTTGGTCTGATAATGTTTTTGTGAGTGTGGAACACCCTTTCGAATCTGCTTCTCCCTGAATCATTTCAGTTTAAACTTTCTTTTGAATGCAATCCTCCCTTTCTAAAGTTTTCAACGCAGCCACCAACGCATGCTTCCTTGATAATCTGTCCCTCCACGAACGTTTTCTCAGTAGCACTAGAATGATTTACAAGAATGATCCCAGGAATGAGTGGGTTAACATACGATGAGCGTTTGACGGCACTGGGCCTGTACACGCTGGAGTTTAGAAGGATGAGAGGGGGACCTCATTGAAACTTACCGAATAGTGAAAGGCCTGGATAGAGTGGATGTGGAGAGGATGTTTACACTAGTGGGAGAGTCTAGGACCAGAGGGCACAGCCTCAGATTAAAAGGACGTTTCTTTAGAAAGGATAAACGGAGTAAATTCTTTAGTCAGAGGATGGTGGAATCTGTGGAATTCATTACCACAGATGGCTGTGGAGGCCAAGTCAAGGGATATTTTTAATGCGCAGATTGACAGGTTCTTGATTAGTACGGGTGTCAGGGGTTATGGGGAGAAGGCAGGAGAATGGGGTTGAGAGGGAAACAAAAGGGAAAAATCAGCCATGAATGAATGGCGGGATAGACTTGATGGGCCAAATGGCCTAATTCTGTCCCTATAACTTATGGACTTATAGACCTTAAAATATTGTATAATTTGCAGCTATATGTTTGTAGTTCTGAGCTGTAAGTAGCCTATGTACTGCAAGATCTAAGATCAAGCTGAAGTTAACCCTACAAGACATCATAAGATTTACACAACACAAGGAAGCCGGTGACCTTCACAATCAATTATACCACTGGAGTTAATCTTGAGTCAGAATACTCTGTTGTGTCAGGCAACACTGTGCTCTCAGACTTGAGTTTTACGACGCTAAGCTCTTGCCTCTGGAATTGAAAGAAAAATGAACCACATTACAAGAGGCTGAATCCAGTAAAGAAGGCTCCTTGTCATGTATAACAAGATAAACACAGAATGGGGCTCGCACATCAACCTTTAATTGCTTTCACTACTAATTCTCGACCTGTCACGGAATGGGCTGTAATCTAAAGGACACCACACATTAATCGTTGTCAGCACCTCTTAAATTGTTAAGGAGAAGCTCAAATTTTGATTTAATATCGCTCCTGAGGGGATATAATTGGTCGCAGCGGACATCCACCCATCTCATGCTGCTCTGGATACAGGATCTGGTGTCGTGATGCAGTCCTGCAGGGTTACATATTGCGTGATCCTAGGTCATACAGTGCATGGGCTACTTACATTTCAGAGCCGCACACAAGCGCTGACAAATTATACAGCCAGCTTATCTCAAATTTTCATTTTGGGAACGTGTTATCGAGGTTATCCGCACCTCCCCGCAACACCTCTACCCCCTTCCCCCACGCTAAGGGATATTTCCATTGAAATAAGATCAGGACATTCACGGGCTCTGTCACAGTGTAGCATCTCACATGCTTTGCAAGGTCACTCCCTTAGGGCTTAGTCGGTAATTCACTGTGGCTACTCACAACCTTCGTGACCTCCTCCTCCTCCTTCTTGGACTAGGTTAGTGGGTGACTCCTGCCATCGGGAAGGAGTTACAGGGGCCTGAAACCTGTAAAGTCCAGGGTCAGGAGCAGACTCTTCCCTACAACCATCAGGCTTTTAAAACACAGATGACAGGCTGGAGCAAAATGCTGGAGCCACTCAGCGGGTCGGGCAGCATCTCTGGAGAAAAGGAATAGGTGACGTTCCGGGTAGAGACCCTTCTTCAGACTGAGAGTCAGGGGAGAGGGAAACTAGAGGTATGAAAAGGTACAAAGAGCAAATGAATGAAAGGTACGAAAAGGCCAAATCAAAGCCAGCAAAGTTGATCAAGGAAAGGTGGAGCCCACAATGGTCCATTGCTGGCACTGTAGAAGGTGATAACGAGTGTATACAAACAGTGAACAGCAACTGTGAAACTACGAGGCCAACTAGGATAGGGGAGGGATGGAGAGAGAGGGAATGCAAGGGTTACTTGTTGTTAGTGAAATCAATATTCATACCACTGGGTTTTAAGCTGCCCAAGCGAAATATGAGGTGCTGTTCCTCCAATTTGGTACAGGCTCCAAACTACATAGACTTGGAAACATTATTTTTGACTTTGCGCTATTATTGTTTGTTTATTTGTCTTTTTTTATAGATATACTGAACTTATGTTGTGCAGAGTTTTACAGTGGTGCAGCGGTAGAGTTGCTGCCTTACAGCACCCGGGCCCCAGGTTCCATCCTGACTATGGGCGCTGACTGTATGGAGTTTGCACGTTCTCTCCGTGACTCGTGTGGGTTTTCCCCGGGATCTCTGGTTTCCTCATACACTCCAAAGACATACAGGTTTGTAGGCCATTGGCTTGGTAAAATTGTAAATTGCCCTAGTGTGTATAGAAATAGTGCTAACATGTGTTAATGTGCAGGGATCGCTGGTCGGTGTGGACTTGGTGGGTAGCAAGGCCTGTTTCCGCACTGCATCTCTAAGCTAAACTAAACTAAACTAAACTAAACTAAACTGCCCATAAAGAGAATGGCATGCAAGATCATTTCAGTGAACATTTAGTCAACTACAATCTGTGTTAATAAGGGGACCAAATGGAATATTCTCAAGTTTACATGAGATTAACTGAGGGAACCATTTGAAGATACCATTTAAGATTGGGGTAGGTCACTCAGTCTCTCAAACATGCTCCTCCATTCACAAAAAAACATGAATGCAATCCAGTTCTATACTCCTGGTGGTGCAGACTCGGTGGGCCGAAGGGCCTCTAAACTAAACTAAATATACTTGTCCATCATTCAAAGTCAATTTTTATTGTCAATCCTCAGCCAGTTCACACAGACAGAACTCTTACCCAGACCCAGTTGCATGTTTGACCTCTTCCACCACCGATGCTCCCTTTCTCCAGTGATTGATATCATATCATATCATATCATATCATATATATACAGCCGGAAACAGGCCTTTTCGGCCCACCAAGTCCGTGCCGCCCAGCGATCCCCGTACATTAACACTATCCTCGTACATTGACCCACTAGGGACAATTTTTACATTTACCCAGCCAATTAACCTACATACCTGTACGTCTTTGGAGTGTGGGAGGAAACCGAAGATCTCGGAGAAAACCCACGCAGGTCACGGGGAGAACGTACAAACTCCTTACAGTGCAGCACCCGTAGTCAGGATCGAACCTGAGTCTCCGGCGCTGCATTTGCTGTAAAGCAGCAACTCTACCGCTGCGCTACCGTGCCGCCGATGTTTGGACCTTCACCATTCTTCCCGCCTCACAATTCTTTGATTTCCCGATTCCAGGCCAACACCACCCCCTCCACCCAAAACCTCATATCCCAGTCACTCCTACTTCCTTGGGTTTTGAGTCTCGTGCAGGATAGCATTTCAGTGCCAGGTGGCCTCTTGCCCGATCCTGAAATGAATTGCTGAATTCACGTGGCTGTTCATCGATGCGTATAGAGTATCTTGCAATCGTTCTACAGAAAGAAATTCGCAAAGGAAATGCATTCTATTCTGAAAATAATGTGTATCTTTTACTAAGTAGCGTTTAAAATTTGTCGCGTGTAATAATGAATGAATTAGATGCTTTAACTGTAAAAGACTCTGCTTTACATTGGCACAGCTGGTAGAGCTGCTGCTTCACAGCGCCAGAGACCCGGGTTCAATACTGACTTTGGGTGCTGCTTGTGAGGAGTTTGCACGCTCTTTCTATGACCACGAGGGTTTTCTCCTACGCCCTAAAATCACGTAGGTTAATTGGTTTCTTTAAATTACCCCTAATGTGTGGGAAGTGCATGAGAAAGTAGGATTTACATATGGTATAACTAGTAGAAAGGGGTGCTCGCTGGTCGGTAAAGATTTGGTGGGCCAAAAGGCCTGTTTCCATGCTGTAAATATAGGATTTATAGCATTTAAATATAGCATTTTTAGGGATGAAGTGATCTGATTTCTCTCCTGCACAATACAAATTCTTTCTGCTTTGTGATGTTGATAAAATATAAAATCTTTTCCCTTTGTTTCTTGATTAGTACGGGTGTCTGGGGTAATGGCAAGAAGACAGGAGAATGGGATTAGGGGAGGAGAGATAAATCAGCCATGATTGAATGGTGGAGAAGATGATGGGCCGAATGGCCTAATTCTGCCCCCTATCACTTATGACCTTATAGAATGGAAAGTTTTCTTTGACCATTTTCTGCTTCTGATACCACTGTTACTTTAAGCCAGTTCTTTGCCCATTGTGCGGCAGATCAATGCAAAAACAAGAATGGACAGATCCATCAGGTTGGTCATGAATGCGGGGTTTACGAAGGCTTGCCATTGAGCTAGAGCTTTTTCTTTTTGGTGTCATTTGTTCAAATATAATCATTCAAATAAATTCGACCTCACTGCTCAGAGTTGTTTAAATGGTTTAAATATTTAAGGGCGGCACGGTGGCGCAGTGGTAGAGTTGCTGCCATACAGTCAAGTCAAGTCAAGTCAATTTTATTTGTATAGCACATTTAAAAACAACCCACGTTGACCAAAGTGCTGCACATCTGATTAGGAAAAAAAAAAGAAACATACAGTGGCAGGCAGCCAAACACAACGGCGCGGCCATCTTGAACAAAATGTTTAACTAAAGCAGAATGGTGTCCCGCGGCCGCGCCGCACCGGGCGATGGAAGGCCCCGCGGCCGAGCCGCACAGAGACCCGGCTTCCATCCTGACTACAGGTGCTGCCCGGTTCCACCAAAATGCAGTACAGAACGTCACACGAGACCCCCCCCTGTGTCTATCAAACTGTATAGCTCCTCCCCCTTCTGTCCTGGGGTAGACTGACTCCCCTTCCCCCACCCCCCCCCTCCCCAATCTTTGCACATCCCCAGTCCTTTCCACTCGTCACTTTAATTTCATGTTTCACATATTTTGTGTTTTTATGACTGTTGGCAGATCAATTTTCCTCCTGGGATAAATAAAGTTCCATCGTATCGTATTGTATCATATTGTATCGTATGGAGTTTGCACGTTCACCCTGTGACCTGCGTGTGTTTTCTCCGGGTGCTCCGGTTTTCTCCCACACTCCCAAGACGTACAGATTTGTAGGGTAATTGGCTTCTGCAAATTGTAAGTTATCCCTGGAGTGTGTAGGATCGTGCTGGTGTACGGGGTGATCACGGGTCAGCATGACCTCGGTGGGCTGAAGGGCCTGTTTGCATGCTGCATCTCTAAATGACAATATGCTTCACCTACCTCCTCATGTCGGACACTATAAATGTTTTTTTTAAATTCCTCTGAATATTATCAGAGTTTAAGAATAAGACGTACAGGTATGTAGGTTAATTGGCTGGGTAAATGTAAAAAATTTTTTTTATCCCTAGTGGGTGTAGGATAGTGTTAATGTACGGGGATCAATGGGCGGCACGGACTTGGTGGGCCGAAAGGGCCTGTTTCCGGCTGTATATATATGATATGATATGATATGATGATAATAAGAATAAGGGGTAGGCCATTTAGAACGGAGATGAGGAAAAACTTTTTCAGTCAGAGAGTTGTAAATCTGTGGAATTCACTGCCTCAGAAGGCAGTGGAGGCCAATTCTCTGAATGCATTCAAGAGAGAGCTAGATAGAGCTCTTAAGGATAGCGGAGTCAGGGGGTATGGGGAGAAGGCAGGAACGGGGTACTGATTGAGAATGATCAGCCATGATCACATTGAATGGCGGTGCTGGCTCGAAGGGCCGAATGGCCTCCTCCTGCACCTATTGTCTATTGTCTTACCCTGAGATTGTCTGCCATGGCATAGATGTGGGTACAGGTGGCAGCAAAAAACTGCAGAAATGTAAACGCAAACAGCCTTTGTCAATATGTATGAAACTAGCAATTTGGATTTAATTTCATAAGTACAGCCTTGTGGATTGTATTTGCATTTGTCATATTTATAATTCTTGCACCATAATTACTTTGCAATGTTATTTTCATCACATCTGGGCTTTATTTTTGAACAGTATGCATAGAATTGGATCCAAGTTCCCAAACAAAACAAAGCTAATCAGATCAAGCTGCAATTTATCCTCCACATAAACAGTTACTCTGATTCTATGCGGCTGCCCTTTCATTACATCCCTTCACGCCAGACTTGGGGACCTTCCTGATTTGACCCATTGGGCCAGGCCGTGCTGAATTGCTGAATTACCCCACTGCCCAGACTTACTACCTGCAGATAGACACAAAATGCTGGAGTAACTCAACGGGACAGGCAGCATCTCTGGAGAGAAGGAATGGGTGACGTTTCGGGTCGAGACCCCTCTACCTGCAGTGCTGATCCACCAGATGCAGAGGGCAGGAGGACAGAGCAGAGGGAACCTCATACTGTTAGCTTGCTGGGCGGCACAGTGGTGCAGCGGTAGAGGTGCTGACTTAAGCACAGGAAACCAGGGTTCAATCCTGACTACGGGTGCTGTCTGTACGGACTTTGTATGTTCCCCCCGTGACCTGCGTGGGTTTTCTCCAGGGAATCGGGTTTCCTCCCGCACTCCAAAGACGTACAGGTTTGTAGACTAATTGGCTTGGTAAAATTCTAAATTGTAAGTTGTAGGGTAAGTGTTAGTGAACGGGGATTGCTGGTCGAAGCGGACTCGGTGGGCCAAAGGGTCTGTTTACATGCTGTATCCCTAAACTAAACTAAACTAAACTAGAGGCAATGTACCCTGAGGCCTCAGTCCTAGAAAACCCTGACAGCCTGACAGCTCACTGATGTCAAAGACTTTGAAACTGTTCATATAAGTTCGTAAATGTTCACAGGCTCATAAGAGGGACAGTGAGATGGACTGTCGTGTTGCGAATGTGGTGAGGTCGGGTCATCCACCTTTCTGGTTAAGCTGAAGGCCAAACGTGCATGGAGACTTTTTCGAATGGCCGAATGAGCCAGGCGGCTTCGTCTGTCAGCTGAAACCGGCGGAGAGACTTCGCCGGGCAGCCAAACTCGCCTGGAGGCTGCTCGGACGCGGAACCGCCCGAAAGCTCATCAGATGTGGAATACCAGGCAGGAGACATCGCGCGTGGAGAGCAAGGGCCTCTTGGCAGGAGGGTGAACCGGCATAATGCCTCCAGCGCCATCAAGGCAGGCTGCAGGTTGTTGCCCTCAGGGCACAAAGATGGCCGGCGAGGAAAACAGAGAGACGGCGATTCACGGGCTGAGCCAGTCGTGGGCGACCGAGGGGATCGGGAGCCGCTCCGGTGGAAGGAACACGCACGAATCCAGACTTTGAACTTGAAATAGCATCAAACATGGCGGCGCCGGCATTATAAGCAAAATAAACTTGTGACAATAAATATCCATTGAACCATTGAAAGGAGTACACAGCACAGCCTGGACTGGTACAGGAGTTCTGTCCAACCACTGTCACTGCAGACGTGACAAGCAGCTCGAAGCGGCAAAGAAATGAAGTCATAGAATGTAAATTTTTAATCAGTGCAAAATTAAAGATTTTCTAAGCAGCAGACAGCCGGGTCAAGAGAATGAAATCAAACCTTGGCAAAGGTCACGGATAGGTTTGCAGGAGTGGTGAGTCGAGTTTCAGTCGGGGCTGGGGCTAACATTACGAAGGAGATCGCAAGGATACTCAGAAGTGTTTATCCCTGATAGGGAGTAGCCGTCTGCAGTTTGATCTTGTTTCAAAAGTGAATCATTGCTTCTACCCTTAACCCACCACACTACAATTATCCCCCCTGCCCCCTGCTACCACTACAGGCTCAGAATGAGTCACAGTTTCCGAGACTGAAGAAGGGTCTTGACCCAAAATGTCACCCATTTCTCCTCTTCAGAGATGCTGCCTGTCCCGCTGAGTTACTCCCACATTTTGTGTCCATCACAGGTTCCTAAGAGTTGGGTGCACTCCAACATATGGACGACCTTCCAGTAATTGGCCTGCAACCTCAAAAGCTTAGGTGATTCAAGTGCAACTGCTCCAGTGGACTGAGAGCGCGGGCGGACTAGACTTCGGAGAGTAGAAGTGGCGCTAAACTATGATGGTGCCTGCAGGTGTAAATATGGAAAAAGCATTTCCCTGTGCAGTTGCACATGTGACAAATACAGCACCATTAGAGTCATAGAGTGATACAGCATAGAAACAGGCCCTTCAGCCCATCTTTCCCGCACTGGCCAACAATGTCCCAGCTACACTAGTCACACCTGCCTGCGCTTGGTCCATATTCCCCCCAAACTGGTCCGATCCATGTACCTGTCTAACTGCTTCTTAAATGTAGGGATAGTCCCTGCCTCAACTACCTCCTCTGGCAGCTTGTTCCATACACCCACCACCCTTTGTGCAAAAAGGTTACCCCTCAGATTTCTATTAAATCTTCTCCCCTTCACCTTAAACCTATAACCAATGAACCAATTCATTGAACCATTGAATTGAATAAAGTGCTCATATGAACACCTCTTAAATGCTCTTAGGAACTCTGCTTCCACCATACTCTCTGCTGATGCATTCTAGATACTCACCACCCTGGGTGAAAAGGGCCTCCCTCGTCCTCTCTTCATCTTTTATCCCTCACCGCAAATCTATGTCCTTGAGTTTTAGTCACTTCTGATAAAGGAAAAATACTCTTGCTGCCACCCCATCCATTTCCCACAATCCTATTTAGCTCAATCATGTCTCTTCCTAACCATCCCGTCTCCAGGGAAAACAGACCCAGTGTAGAAGCTATGAACTGCGGATGCTGGTTTATACAAAAGAAAGACACAAAGTGCCGGTGTAACTCAGCGGGTAAGGCATGCTGCCTGAGATGCTCTGGAGAAAAAGGATGTGTGATATTTTGGGTCAAGACCCTTCTTCAGACTCCAGTCTCTTCTTGTATTGACTTGTAGATGGGCTATTGCATGCTAGCCAATCGTAGTGCTTATTAGTAGTAGTCCCGCCTAGTACGTGCTTTATAATATTAAGAACCGCCTACGTCAGGCAGTAGATGTAGCAGTTCGGAGCTGTAATGTACTGCAGGTCCTATGCTGTAGTGCTTCAATAAAATGATGCCTTGTATCTTAGCGTGTACTTAAGTACTTTGTTACATTCTGAGGTCCTATGCTGTAAGTGCTTCAATAAAATGATGCGTTGTATCTTAGCGTGTACTTAAGTACTTTGTTACAGACTGATGAGGTATTATCGATGGTAGGCATTGTGGATGAGGCAATGCGGCCCTCAGCTAAAATCAACACAATGTCTTGGATTTATTTCCCTCGATCCTCTTCCACCCATCAAGGCCCAGCACTAGCATCCCAGCCATTGTCCAAATGGAAGTCTCGGAAAGGAGCCGAGAAAAGCATTAGGCCTCTATTCTGTGTACCGTGGAGAAAACCATAAAGGGTACCAATGAGACATCTTAACACTAATGAGAAATGTAGGTAAATTCAACAGAATCTTTCTTTGAACAAAGTAATTGTGTCTGGAGTGCCAAGCCCCACCACAAGCAAACAGCATGTATGATGATTCTCTCTCCGCACTCTGCTTACCTGCTGATATAATTGTAAGGAAGAACAGGGGCGGCACAGTGGCGCAGCGGTAGAGATACTGTCTTACAGCGCCAGAGACCTGGGTTCAATCCTGACTATGGGTGCTGTCTGTACGGGGTTTGTATGTTCTCCCTGTGACCACGTTTGTTTGTTTCGGGTGCTCCGGTTTCCTCCCACGCTCCAAAGACGTGCATGTTTGTAGGTTAATTGGCTTCCGTAAATTGTCGCTCGTGTGTAGGATAGTGGCAGTGTGTGGGGATCGCTGGTTGGCGCAGACCTGGTGGGCCGAAGGGCCTGTTTCCGTGCTGTAACTCTAAACTCTTCTAAACTAAACCTGCTCGTCGATTTATAGTAGCAAAAACAAAGGCAGGATGTGGCTATTTGGCTGTCATCTAGATCCATGATCATGAAAGGTGTCACATCGGTTTAAGTTCTTATAGTACCCTCCGTGCGAGTACTGTATTTTACATTTGATTTGCAATTTAAGAAAGTGTCTAAATTTATGAACGGCCACTGGCAAAAACCGTTTGGAGCAGGGAGATTGAAAGGAGCTTTAGAAACTGAATGTGAATAAAATCTTAACAGTAATAAGGAAAAGAACCAGCTTTCCAAGCTTTTGTATTTCCTAACACCGGTATAACATCAATATATTACCCACATAACCACTCCATTCTCTCCCCATCCGAACGTGCAGCCCTTCGCTCACTCAGTGACGGTCCCAATATCGTCATTAAATGCAACAACAAGGGAGGTGCTGTTGTAGCCCAGCAGGCTCTCAGATACCTCCTCATCCCTACCCCTTCACCATGATCCCACAGATGAACACAGCGCCACCTTCTCCCAGACCCTCACCGATCTCATCAACTCTGGTGGACACAAGATGCTGGAGTAACTCAGTGGGTCAGGCAGCATCTCAGAAGAGAAGGAATAGGTGACGTTTCGGGTCCAGACCCTTCTTCAGATTGATGTCAAGGGAGGGGGGCGGGACAAAGATAGGATGTAGTAGGAGACAGGAAGACAGCGGGAGAACTGGGAAAGGGGAGGGGAAAGAGAGGAACAGAGGAACTATCTGAAGTTAGAGAAGTCAATGTTCATACCGCTGGGGTGTAAACTGCCCAAGCTAAAAATGAGATGCTGTTCCTCCATTTTGCGTTGGGCCACACTATGACAATGGAGGAGGCCCATGACAGAAAGGTCAGACTGGGAGTGGGAGGGTGAGTTGAAGTGCTGAGCCACCGGTCATCAACTCTGGTGATCACCCCTCCACAGCTTCCAGCTTTACAGTTCCCCACCCCCCTGTTGCCTGTTTCTATTTCCTCCCCAAAGTCCACAGGCAGAACTTCCCTGGCAGACCCATAGTTTCTGCCTGCTCCTACCCCACTGAACTCATTTCCAAATGCCTCAATTCTCTTTCCCCCCCTTATCCCGTCCCTTCTGAGGCACCTCACATGCTCTTCAACACTGCAATAGCTTTCAATTCCAAGGCCCCTTTACCATGCCTCATCTTTACCATGAACATCCAGTCCCTTTGCACCTCCATTTACCACCAGGAGGGTCTCAGGCCATCCAGTTCTTTCTTGAACAGAGACCCAATCAGTTCCCCTCTACGTCCACCTGGTGGAACCTGTCCTCGCTCTCTATAACTTTTCCTTTGACTCCCCTGACTTTCTTCAAGATAAAGCTGTAGCCGTGGGCACTTGCATGGGCCCCAGCTTTGCTGGCCTTTTAGTTGGTTCCATCGAACTGTCCTTGTTCTAAATGCACATTGGCACCGTCACCCAACCCTTTCTCTGCTACATCGGCAACTGCACTGGGGATGCCTCCTCCAACTGTCTTTGTCATTCTACACCTAACCTGTGATCTCGGATGGGGGCTCTGAACACCTTTCCAAGTTTGCTTCAGTTCGAACAGTGCACAGTCCCCATGGCCATAAGGTGGACATGCCAAAGGGACACACATTCATGCGAGCGCATTATGATTTAATAGTTGATCCACTGGCCTGAAGAGGAAAGACATATTCAAGTCAATACTTCAGCAATGAAGTTCCTTACCCCATGAGTTAGATGTGGCCCTTGTGGCTAAAGGGATCAGGGGGTATGGAGAGAAGGCAGGTACGGAATACTGAGTTGGATAATCAGCCATGATCATATTGAATGGCGGTGCAGGCTCGAAGGGCCGAATGGCCTACTCCTGCACCTATTTTCTATGTTTCTATGTTTCTATGAAGAATACAATTCACTGGCAGGAAAGATTATTATTCACAAAATGCTGGAGTAACTCAGCAGGTCAGGCAGCATCTCAGGAGAGAAGGAATGGGCGACGTTTCGGGTCGAGACCCTTCTTCAGACTGATGTCAGGGGGCGGGAGGCCATTTGGCCCATTGCTCCGAGCAGGGAAATCCCACTAGTCCCATTCCTCCCTATTTCCTTACTCTCTCTAACACTTGCTCGCCACCTCCCCTTTAACCCAAGGCGGCACCCAAGCTCACGAGTGAGCCTTGGTCCTTGGAGCTGACAGGTAGCAGAACTATCCGCTGCACAGCTATTGAACATCAATGTTTTACTTTTAAAGGGAAAGTTCTATTATATATTCAAATGCAGACAAATCCAAGCCTCACTGTAATGGACACAAAATGCCGGAGTAACTCAGCGGATCAGGCAGCATCTCTAGAGAAAAGGAACAGGTGACGTTTCGGGCCGAGACCCTTCAGGGGAGAGGACACTAGAGGTATGAAAAGGTACAAAGAACGAACAAATGAAAGGTATGAAAAGAGCAAACCAAAGTCAGCAACGATGGTCAAGGAAAGGTGGTGGCAGCAATGGTCTAGTTACAAACAGTGAAACTAAGCAGGACGACACTGAAACTAGTAGGATGACTAGTGTTGGGGAGGGCCGTAAAGAGAGGATGCAAGGGTTACTTGAAGTTAAAGAAATCAATATTTATACTGCTGGGTTGTGAGGTGCCCAAGCAAATTATGAGGTGCTGTTCCTCCAATTTGCGTTTGGCCTCACTCTGACAGTGGAGGAGGCTCAGGACAGAAAGGTCAGTGTGGGAATGGGAGGGGGACTTAAAATGTTCGGCAAGCAGGAGATCGCGAAGGCCAAAGCGAACTGAACGGAGGTGTTCAGCGAAACGAACCTCACTGAGATGGAATATAAGAAAATAACTGCAGATGCTGGTACAAATTGAAGGTATTTATTCACAAAATGCTGGAGTAACTCAGCAGGTCAGGCAGCATCTCAGGAGAGAAGGAATGGGTGACGTTTCGGGTCGAGACCCTTCTTCAGACTGAGATGGATTTCATATCAATATTCCTAGCTAACATTCCACCACGTTTAACTGTGTCAGTGCACCAACATGTTGCTGTAATAGTGCAGGGCAATTCATCCTGACAAAGCACTGTAGTGTGTCCGACTCGGCACCTAGTTTTCCCCTGCCACAGTATGTGGTGAAGGAAATCCCTTGGCATCTGCTAGCTCCTGTCGCATGCATACATGCCTCATACTTATCCCTCTGTTGTGAAATGCTCCGAGATGCTCATCAAACATTTACGTAGCTCGTAAACGATTCATGTGTGGGTCGGGAACTAACAAGGTGCATGCAAGCACAGCCTGAATAATTGAAGTAAAGAAGGAAGTGGGGTAAAGTGAAAGAAGGGATCGGAATTGAACTGGGAAAGTTCCCTTTCGGAAGAAACTTAACTTTGGTCTGTGGTGAGTCAGATGCCAGGATTTGTCTGATCTCGATGCATGTTCTCTTTGGAGATTTCTCTTATGTTTATTGAAGAAACGTGAGCAATGCTATCAAGGCCAACGCATATTTTTCCCATCTGTAACTTTCCTTGAGATGAGGATAATGAACCAACGCTTATGGAGATATTTCCCCAGCGCTCCTAGGTAATGCGTTCCAAGATTTTGATCCCAGCAACAATGGAGAAGAAGTGATATATTTCCAAGTCAAGAAGCTTGCCAGTAGTGGTTTTTTCTCCCTGTTTTCCTGGTCTTTTCACTGTGTGTTTGAGGTGTTTTATGTGTGTATATTACACAATACAGCCACTGGGCACCATAGAGTCATTACGAATCATAGAGTCATACAGCGTGGAAACAGGCCCACCTGTCCAACTTGCCCACACCTTGCAACATGTCCTATCTACACTCGTCCCACCTGCCTTTGTTTGGCCCGTATCCCTCTAAACCTATCCTATCCATGTACCAGTCTAAGTGTTTCTTAAATGTGGCGATAGTACCTGCCTTAACTACCTTCTCCGGCAGCTTGTTCCATACACCCACCCCCCCCCCCTTTGTGTGAAAAAGTTAACCCTAAGTCTTTTCCCCTCACCTTAAACTTGTCCCCTGGTTCCTAA
Organism: Rhinoraja longicauda; assembly: GCF_053455715.1. Classification (NCBI taxonomy): domain Eukaryota; kingdom Metazoa; phylum Chordata; class Chondrichthyes; order Rajiformes; family Arhynchobatidae; genus Rhinoraja; species Rhinoraja longicauda. The sequence goes on from NC_135962.1 coordinate 13,477,916, forward strand.
TTTCCCTATCGATGCAGACTCAATGGGCCAAAATGCCTGTTTCCATGCTGTATCTCTAAAGTCTACCAAAGTCTTAAGTGGAATGTTCATTGATGATTGGACCATGGAGTTATAGAGTCAGTGACAGCACCTCCTCCCTCATTTTTAGTTCAGGTTAGTTTCGCGATACAGCGCGGAATATACTCCTAATAACCTATGGCACGCTTACTAATCAAGAATCTGGCAATCTCTGCTTTAAAAGTACCCAAATGACTAGGCCTCCATAGCCATCCCAAGACTTTACTTCAGACTTTCGAGATACGATGCAGAAACAGGCCGTTCAGTTCACAGAGTCCGCGCCGACCAGTGATCACCTCGTACACCAGCATTATCCTACACAATAGGTACAGTTTACAGTCTTTAACAAAGCCAATTAACCAACAAACCGTACATCTTTGTAGTGTGGGAGGAAACCGGAGCACCCGGAGTAAACCATGGGGCCATGGGGAGAACATGCAAACTCCGTAAAGACAGCACTCGTGGTCAGCATCGAACCCGGGTCTCTGGCGCTGCAGGGCGGCAACTCAACTGTTGCGCCATCGAGCCGCTCATGTGCTGCATTGATCCCCATCACTGGCAGATAGGCCATGACAATCCAACCCTCAGCACCACGAACAGAGCCTGGTTGCTGGAAAACATCAACACCCCTGGACAGAGCTCCAGACTAACCTGTGGCTACAGCTGAAGGAGCAACAGCTTTGACCAATTAGCTATTATTGGATAGGCCAGGCTCCTCATCACCCGCCTCCTTAAAAACCAACCTGAGTTCGATCCTGACCACGGGTGCTGTCTGTAAGGAGCTTTGATGTTCTCCCCGTGACCTCATGGGTTTTCTCCGGGTGCTCTGGTTTTCCCCCACAGTTTGCATGTCAATTGGCTTCAGTAAAGATTGTAAATTATGCCTCTGTGCGACGGTGACACGGCAGTGAGGAAGAAACTGCCCCTGATCCGGCATGTTGCAGCCTTCAGGCTCCTGTGTCTTCTTCCTGATGGCAGGAGTGAAATGTGTGGCCAGGGTGGTGTGGGTCTCTGGTGATGCTGGCTGTCTTTTTGAGGCAGTGACTCCTCTAAATCCCTTTGATGGTGGGGTGGTCCGAACCCGTGCTGGACTGGGCACACATTCACCACATTCTGCAGGCTTCTGGGTGTCGAAGTCGCCAAACCAGGCCGTGATGCAACCAGTCAATATGCTCTCCACTGTACACCGTATACTGTACAAATGCTCAGAGGAGATGTGAGGTGATTTCATGCAACATAATGTTATGATTGAGAAATGTTGGAAAGGTAAAACCAAATACCATCCATCATTCAAGAAAGGAATTGTATAAATGCTGACAGGACGAAAACATTAGAGAGGGAGAAAGAAGCTTGTCAAACAGAATGGCTCAGTCAAAACTTGGCATAAACAGTGCAATCAGAACCTACTGTAGCCCCTCTATCCCTCTCCCACCCTAGTCATCGTATTAGTTTCACTGTTGTCCTGCTGAGATTCACTGTTTGTATCACTCATTATCACCTTCCCCCCCAGCCAACAATGGACCATTGTGGGCTCCACCTTTCCTTGATCTTCTTTTTAATTTTGCGTATCTTTCAGTCATTTGTTCTACATACCCTCTATATCTCTCTCGTTTCCCTCTCCCCTGGCTCCCAGTCTGAAGAAGAGTCTTGACCTGAAACGTCACCTATTCCTTTTCCCCAGAGATGCTGCCTGACCCACTGAGTTACTCCAGCTGTTTTGTGTCTATAGTCAGAATGACTTCCTGGACTGTCTGAAGAAAGATTGGACAGGCCAGGCTTGTGTCCAGCGGTGATTAGAAGAGTGAAACAGGAGTTGTTCGAAACATGCAAGGTTTGATTGGGCTTGACAGAGTCTGTGTGCAGAGGATGTTTCTACTTGTAGGAGAATGTAGAACTATGGGTCACTGTTTGAAAATAAGGGGATACCATGCTTAAGGCAAAGATGAAGTGAAACTTTTCTCTCAAAGAGTTGCTCATCTTTGGGAAAACTCTTATTCAGAGATGGAAAAGCAGACTGAATACTCTTAAGGATACTCTTATCAATCAATAGATAGTTGATAATCAAACTGAGGGTTACCGAATGTAGATAGACTCAAAGTACTGGAGTAACTCAGCGGGTCAGGCAGCATCTCTGGGAAAAAAAGGATGGGTGATGTTTTGGGTCGGGACCCTTTTTCAGACTAAACAGCATCTGCAGTTTGTTGTTTCTACACTTTGGTTACTGAAGGTAGATGGGTATAGAGAATTGAAGATACCATGGGATTAGCAATGGTCTTGTTAAACAGTGGACCAAGCTTTAGGGGCTGCATAACCTCCTCCTACTAATTCATCCATTCAAAGGATTTATTGAAGGAAAAGAATGATTTGTATTCATGTGGCACCTTTCAGTGATAAACGAATCATAGACAATAAACAATAGACAATAGAAAATAGGCGCAGGAGAAGGCCATTCGGCCCTTCGAGCCAGCACCGCCATTCAATGTGATCATGGCTGATCATTCTCAATCAGTACCCCGTTCCTGCCTTCTCCCCATACCCCCTGACTCCGCTATCCTTAAGAGCTCTATCTAGCTCTCTCTTGAATGTATTCAGAGAATTGGCCTCCACTGCCCTCTGAGGCAGAGAATTCCACAGATTCACAACTCTCTGATTAAAAAAGTTTTTCCTCATCTCTGTTCTAAATGGCCTACCCCTTATTCTTAAACTGTGGCCCCTGGTTCTGGACTCCCCCAACATTGGGAACATGTTTCCTGCCTCTAACGTGTCCAACCCCTTAATAATTTTATACGTTTCGATAAGATCCCCTCTCATCCTTCTAAATTCCAGTGTATACAAACCTAGTCGCTCCAGTCTTTCAACATATGACAGTCCCGCCATTCCGGGAATTAACCTAGTAAACCTACGCTGCACGCCCTCAATAGCAAGAATATCCTTCCTCAAATTTGGAGACCAAAACTGCACACAGTACTCCAGGTGCGGTCTCACTAGGGCCCTGAACAACTGCAGAAGGACCTCTTTGCTCCTATACTCAACTCCTCTTGTTATGAATGCCAACATTCCATTGGCTTTCTTCACTGCCTGCTGTACCTGCATGCTTCCTTTCAGTGACTGATGCACTAAGACACCCAGATCACGTTGTACGTCCCCTTTTCCTAACTTGACACCATTCAGATAATAATCTGCCTTCCTATTCTTACCACCAAAGTGGATAACCTCACACTTATCTACATTAAACTGCATCTGCCATGCATCCGCCCACTCACACAACCTGTCCAAGTCACCCTGCAACCTCATAGCATCTTCCTCACAGTTCACACTGCCACCTAGCTTTGTATCATCGGCAAATTTGCTAATGGTACTTTTAATCCCTTCATCCAAGTCATTGATGTATAATCCCTTCATCCAAGTCATTGATGTATATCATGGTGGAGTACTTCATGGTGGAGTTTAGTTGAGAGATTTAGCATGGAAACAGGCCCTTCAGTCCACTGAGTCCATGCCAACCATTGACCAACCACCTGTTCATGTGAGTTCTATATTATCCCACTTTCTCATCCACACTACACACTAGGGGCATTTTACAGAGGCCAACTAACCTAGGGATGCGGGAGGAAGTCGGAGCACCCAAAGGAAACCCACATAGTCACAGGGAGAACGTGCAAACTCCACACAGACAGCCCTGAGGTCAGGATCGAACCCAGGTCTCTGACCCTGTGAGGCAGCAGCTCTACCGGCTTTGCCACTGTGCCACCTTAAATAACATATGTCTGGAGCGTAGACACAGTAGCCCTGATGAAATATGGCAACAAATTTTCCAAGACAATATCCCACAAGCAGCTGTATAAAAATTATTAAATTTGATCTGTTTTGATATGGGTTGAATGGTTAATATAAACCAGCACCCTGGGAAAATTCAATTGCTGTTCTTTCAAATGATGCCAAGAGATTTTTGTGGCTTCCTAAGAGAATGTGTAGGATCTTGCTGAACAGAAATTCGACACTTGCAATAGTTCAATAATCTCACCGTGCTGGGCCAGAATACCAGGCTGGATATTGCCCAAACTCATTCATGATGCGAAAACACTTACATGAACAACTAGAATGATTGGGATCTGACTCCACCGGCATGGTGGCACAGCGGTAGAGTTGCTGCCTTACAGCGCTTGCAGCGCCGGAGACACGGGTTCGATCCCGACCACGGGTGCTGTCTGTATGGAGTTTGTACGTTCTCCCCGTGACCGCGTGGGTTTTCTCCGAGATCTTCATTTTCCTCCCACACTCCAAAGACATACAGGTTTGTAGGTTAATTGGCTTGGGTGTTTGTGCAAATTGTCCCTAGTGTGTGCAGGATAGTGTTAATGTGTGCGGGGATCGCTGGTCGGTGCGAACTCGGTGGGCCAAAGGGCCTGTTACCGCGCTGTATCTCCAAACTAAACTTAACTAAAAGAAAAGGTCTACAAAAGAGCAAGACACACAATGTGCTGGAGTAACTTAGCGGGTCAAGCAGCATCTCTTAAGGATATGGATAGAAGTATGATTTTACCGGATTGTATGCCAAAAACAAAGAACTTGGAGGAAAGGAATAGGTGGCGTTTCGGATCGAGATCTTTTTGGACTGAGTCAGGGGAGAGGGAAACTGGAGGTATGAAAAGGTGCAAAAAGGCATGAAACACTTTTCTAAATACTCCAGCACCATTACTAAATTTCTCCAGAGATGCTGCCTGACCCGTTGAGTTTCTCCAGCATTTTGTGTCTTTCGAAATACTGGTTTCGACAAGACAATGATCATGCACAAGGCCTGTTGAATGTAGGTTGCTCCTATTTATTTTCAAGGCCTGTTGAACAGTTATTGAGCAAATGTCAGTATTCTCCACTGCCTCCCATTCCTTCCCCCTCCCCTCTCTGCCCCCCCCCCCCCTCCCCCCTCCCACCCCCCAGGCCTTCTGTCTGATAGAAACCAACCTTATGATCCAGCCACTCCACTCCGTCCAGTGACGGCCACACCTGCCTATCCAATTGCACCATCCTGCTCTCTGCCTGATACAGGTTCATGTTTTTTTACCAACGCACCGTTCTCCATTACCATTCAGTGGCTATCTTTAGTGTCACTTATCGGTAGGTTATTAACCTCCCATGATATCGAGAACATCGTTGTCTCCAAGGCCTGTCTGGAGCCGGAGGAAATTGCTCTTGTTGTCACGGTGACCCCTTGCTCTTATCCATAATTCAACACACTTTTGTTCGTTTCATGGATGCGTACTGGTTCACAGGAGAGCCTGGGCAAATGTTAGAGCCGTTATTACCAGGGGCGGCACGGTGGCGCAGCGGTAGAGTTGCTGCCTGACAGCACTTGCAACGCCTGAGACCCAGGTTCGATCCCGACCACGGGTGCTGTCTGTACGGAGTTTGTAAGTTCTCCCCGTGACCGCATGGGTTTTCTCCGAGATTTTCGGTTTCCTCCCACACTCCAAAGACAGACAGGTTTGTAGGTGAATTGGCCTTGGTATAGTACGGAAAAAAATTGTCCCTAGTGTGCGTGGGGTAGTGTTAATGCGCGGGGATCGCTGGTCGGTGTGGACTCGGTGGGCTGAAGGGCCTGTTTCTGCACTGTATCTCTAAACTAAATTAAACAAAACAAAATTTACAAACAATTTGCCATCTGATTTTTACTGCTCTGATGCTACTGGCAAACAGGAGTGGTCAGTGGCTCAGCTAGTAGAGCCACTACAGCTCACAGCTCCAGGTTCAATCCTGACCCCCGGCGCTGTTTGAGTTTGCATATTCTCTGTCGGGTGCCCCGGTTCCCAACCACGTCCCTAAGATGTGCTGATAAGTTAACTGGCCACTGTAAATTGCCCTGGCTTTGGTGAGTGGGAAAAGTATCAGGGGGAGTTAATGGGCATGCGATAAAGTAGACTGTAATCAAATCTAGTCATCGTTGGCAAAGGAAATCATGAAAAAGAAACAGATTTTAGTTTAGTTTAGTCTATCGTTACGTGTACCGAGGTACTGTGAAAAGCTTTTTGGTTGCCATCCTGTCAATGGAAAGACTATACAGTATATGATTACAATCAAGCTGCCCACAGTGTACAGAAACAGGATAAAGGGAATACTATTTAGTGCAAGGTAAAGTCCACTAAAGTCTGTTTAAAGATAGTCCGAGGGTCTCCAATGAGGTGGATGGTAGGCCAGGATTTGCCAGTTCTATGAACATTGAACGAGCAGAGTCTACAGAGAGAAATTGGTAAATGAGCATGTTTATTTAAATTTCCAGTGTACATAGAACATAGAACAGGACAGCACAGAAACGGGCCCTTCGGCCCACAATGTTTGTGCCGAACATGATGGCAAGTTAAACTGATCTGATCTTCCTGTACATGACATATCCCTCTATCCCCTCCATGTACCAATTCAAATGTCTCTTAAAAGCTACTATGGCATCTGCCTCCACCACCACCTCTGGCAATGGGTTCTAGGCCCCCACTACTCTGTGTAAAAAAAATGGCTCTGAACACCTCCATTATACTTGCCCCTCTCACCGTATAGCTCCACCCTATAGGTACATGGATAGGAGAGGTTTAGTGGGATATGGGCCAAACACAGGCAGGTGGAACAAGTGTAGGTGGGGCATGTTGGTCGGTGTCAAGTCAAGTCAATTTTATTTGTATAGCACATTTAAAAACAACCCACGTTGACCAAAGTGCTGTACATCAGTTCAGGTACTAAGAACAAACATACAATGGCACACAAACATAACAGCACATACATAAACAGTTCACAGCGCCCCCTCAGAGGGCCTCAAACGTTAGGGAGTAGAAATAGGTTTTGAGCCTGGACTTAAAGGAGTCGATGGAGGGGGCAGTTCTGATGGGGAGAGGGATGCTGTTCCACAGTCTAGGAGCTGCAACCGCAAAAGCGCGGTCACCCCTGAGCCTAAGCCTAGACCGCGGGATAGTCAGTAGCCCCAAGTCGGCCGACCTGAGGGACCTGGAGATAGAGTGGTGGGTTAGAAGATAGAAGTTAGAAGATAGGTGTGGGCAAGTTGTGCCGAAGGGCCTGTTTCCATGCTCTGCGACTCTATGGAATAATGTGACTAATGAAATGCCCTGAGGATCACTCTTTGGCCATCAATGATTTACCATCTATCATAATGCCCCAGAGGAGAGATTGGAGGTGTGAGGAATTCATGCAACAAACAATCTGCTTGAGGATCTTAGTGGGTCAAGCAGCATCTGTGGGTGGAAAAGAATGATCAATTTCGGGGGTTTAAACCATGCATTGCAACAGATTTCAGCATCTGCAGTGTCATCTGCCTCCAGTCAGGAATCTAATTTTGGCTACTGATATGAAACAGGTGTGAGGGCATGTTGCGCTTAGGATCGTTGGACTGCTGCAACAGGAAATAGATGACTATGTGTGAAAATATCTGGCAAATGGAGTTTAATGCGGACTTTAATGTGCAACAGTGCGAGTCATGCACTTTTGTGCGAGAAATCAAAAGGCAGACTCAACTCACGAGTAGCTCAGTGGGTAAAAAAGGCTTTTACCGCTCAGAAGGTTGTAGGTCTGAGTCCAACTTTAGAAACTTTCAAAGGTTCTGGTGATGTGCGCAATACTGTGCAAGATCAGAAAAGATCCATATCTATAAAGATAGACACAAAATGCTGGAGTAACTCAGTGGGACAGGCAGCATCTCTGGAGAGAAGGAGAGGGTGACGTAACTAGGTTAATTCCCGGAATGGCGGGACTGTCGTATGTTGAAAGGCTGGAGCGATTGGGATTGTATACACTGGAATTTAGAAGGACGAGGGGGGATCTTATTGAAACATATAAGATAATTAGGGGATTGGACACATTAGAGGCAGATAACATGTTCCCAATGTTGGGGGAGTCCAGAACAAGGGGCCACAGTTTAAGAATAAGGGGTAGGCCATTTAGAACGGAGATGAGGAAGAACTTTTTCAGTCAGAGGGTGGTGAAGGTGTGGAATTCTCTGCCTCAGAAGGCAGTGGAGGCCAGTTCGTTGGATGCTTTCAAGAGAGAGCTGGATAGAGCTCTTAAGGATAGCGGAGTGAGGGGGTATGGGGAGAAGGCAGGAACGGGGTACTGATTGAGAGTGATCAGCCATGATCGCATTGAATGGCGGTGCTGGCTCGAAGGGCTGAATGGCCTACTCCTGCACCTATTGTCTATTGTCTATTGTCTATTGTCTATTGAGACCCTTCTTCAGACTCGGCACAAAATTTCACGCATTTCTTCTCTCCAGAGATGCTGCCTGTCCCTGCTGAATTACAGTACTCCAGCATTTCGTGTCTGTCTTCAGTGTAAACCAGCATCTGCAGTTCCTTCCCACACACTACTAAAGAGAGTTTCTGTTTCCTTGAAGATTCTATCAGCATGTCTGCCTTCCCAACAAGTTCATTATATATATATATACATAGATATATATATAAATATATATAGAGAGAGTGTGTTTGAAGAACACTTCAAAAGAGAACAAAAATGGAACTGCTGCAAGCTGCAAATAGAACTGAGATGAGGAAAAACTTTTTCAGTCAGAGAGTTGTGAATCTGTGGAATTCTCTGCCTCAGAAGGCAGTGGAGGCCAATTCTCTGAATGCATTCAAGAGAGAGCTAGATAGAGCTCTTAAGGATAGCGGAGTCAGGGTGTATGGGGAGAAGGCAGGAACGGGGTACTGATTGAGAATGATCAGCCATGATCACATTGAATGGCGGTGCTGGCTCGAAGTGCCGAATGGCCTCCTCCTGCACCTATTGTCTATTGTCTATTGTTTAGGGAGGGGTTTCTGCCTGGTTATCCCATTTTTGATTGAAGAATTCCCCGTCTGGAATTTTCTACATAGATTTCTTTATTTCACACAACACAAAGTGTTACGGCAAGTCAGGCAGAATCTGAAGAAGGTCACTCATCCGTTCCATCCACAGATGCTGCCCAAATCCCTGAGTTCCTCCAGCATTTTGTTTTGCTCAAAATTCCGGCATTTTTGTTCTCTCTTTATTTCTCTTTCCTCCTATATGATTATCCTTAAAACCTAGATTTTTTACCACACTACCTAAGATTTCCTAATGTGGCTTAAGGATTATATTTTCACTGTCAAACTTTTGGGATATTTTCCTGATTGAACGGCTTGACATAGACATACTGTATGTTTGTGTTATTGTTATTTGTAGCTTTTATAGACAATAGACAATAGACAATAGGTGCAGGAGGAGGCCACTCGAGCCAGCACCGCCATTCAATGTGATCACCGTCATTCAATGTGATCATGATTTACCTTGAAATCATTACACAGAGTCTCACAAATTAATGACTGGTCATTACTGGGGGCGCACGGTGGTGCAGAGGTAGAATTGCTGCCTTACAGCACCAGAGGCCCAGGTTCGATCCTGACTATGGGTGCTGTCTGTACGGAGTTTGTACGTTCCCCCTGTGACCCCGTGGGCTTTCCCTGCGTACTCCGGTTTCCCCCCACACTCCAGAGACGTAACAGGTTTATCGATTCAGAACCTTCTTCAGAAGGTTCGCGACCTGAAGCGTCACCCATTCCTTCTCTCCTGAGATGCTGCCTGACCCGCTGAGTCATTCAAGCATTTTGCGACTATCTTTGGTGTAAACCAACTTCTGCAGTTCCTTCCTACGCAGGTTTATACATTGACTGGCTTCAGTAAAAATTGGAAAATGTCCCTAGTGTGTAGTGTGTACTAGTGTAATAGGGATTGCTGGTGGGTGCAGACTTGATGGGCCGAAGGGCCTGTTTCTGTGCTGTATCTCTAAACTAAACTAAACTAAACTAAACTACTGTAGTATGCAAATTTCCTGATCATTCTCATTCATCCCTGGTGTAAATACTGGTTGTACCTTTACCAAGATTAGCTTACTTTGTTAATCTGATCTTTAAAAAAAAAATGCTTATCTATATACTAAAACTCTCATTTGTTTGTTTGTTTGGAGAGGGGAGAGGAGAGGGTGCTGCACCAATGCAGGAGAGGTTTGGGCCCAACGGGTCCACTTGGTCTAGTTCTTAACAAATGTTTTTAATGTGCAAACCTTAAAACTTCTAATTTGCAGCCAATGATATACTTTTGAAAAGTAGCCACTATTGGAAGGTGGGAAGCAAAAGAAAGACACAGAGTGCTGGAGTAACTCAGCAGGTCAGGCAGCATCCCTGAAGAACATGGATGGGTGATGATTTGTGTCAGAGCCCTTCTTCAGAGTGAGTGCAGAAAGAAATAGAACCCAACATGCCCCATCTATACTACTCTCACCTGCCTGCATTGGACCCATATACCTCTAAACTGATCCTACCCATCTATCTGGGTAAATGTTTCTTGAACAATGCGATAGTACCTGCCGCAACTACCTCCTCCAGCAGCTCATTCCATTCCCCCACTCCACCCTTAGTGTAAGAACGTTACCCCTCAGGTTCCTATTAAATGTTTATTGTCTTATTTGACAGAACTTTCGTCTGACTGCAATATTCCCTCAGCACCCTGCAAGCATCAGTCTAGTTTATTGTGACTGACTCTACACTGGGAATTTAACGCATGACCTGCTAAGTCAAAATGAAGGGTATTACCACTGAACAAGGCAGGAATTTCATTAAGATAGACACAAAATGTTGGAGTAACTCAGCGGGACAGGCAGCATCTCTGGAGAGAAGGAATGGGTGCCATTTTGGGGCGAGACACTTCTACAGACCACGAGTCAAGGGGAGAGGGAGACCCAGAGCCATGGATGGATAAGATTAAACATCAAAGGGGGCGAAGGTCATTATGTTTCATTAATGTCATTAAGCTGAAGCAATATGAAATTAGGCCTCTCTCCACCCATCCAGTCCCATAGTGCAGAGGGCACAGAGTCTGTGTGAGTTCATTGGGATCCAGGACAGTGGCTGAAACTGAAACCTCCAAACAAAACATATCATCACTCTGTTTACCTCCACCTTGATTATAAATAAAGTTAATTTGACAACGAAATGGAAGAGAGATTGCATGAACACATTTTAAATTTTTAATCGCCACTCCACCAGTGTTGTGTAACAGGGCATAACTCTAACGACTGTGGAGGAAGGAACTGCAGATGCTGGCTTACACGGAGGATAGACACAGAATGCGGGAATAACTCAACGGGACAGGCAGCATCTCTGGAGAGAAGGAATGGGTGACTTTTTGGGTCGAGATCCTTCTTCACCCATTCCTTCTATCCAAAGAGTTTGAAGAAGGGTCTCGACCCGAAACATCACCAATTCCTTCTATCCAGAGATGCTGCCTGTCCCGCTGAGTTACTCCACCATTTTGTGGCTGTCTTTTTCTAACAACTGTAGGTTCAGTTTAAGATATATTTCAGCGTGATCTTCATAGTAAATCACCTCTCCTCTGTCCACCACCAGCAGCAGCACTATCTCACTTTGCTGTCTCCAGTGAAGGACATGATTTAGCAAAAGGTACAACCATAGGTCCATGGCCAGACAGAGAAACTGTGTGTATTGAGTCAACCAGTCTGGTCCTCAGCAGTGGAGCTGAATGAACACCTTGTGTTGCCACTGAAGTCCCAGCTTAGAGTCAATCCTAACAACCAATGGTGACGCTGGTGACTAAGGTACTGAGAGAAAATTGCACAATCGGAAGCAAGTTTTTCCAAATAAGACATTAACCAGGACCCCAACTGTGAATGTATTGATCTCTGCTGAAAGCTTCCAATTCCCTCACTGACCTCTCCGTCCTGGGCCTCCTCCACTGACAGAGTGAGGCCACATGCAAATTGGAGGAACAGCACCTCATATCTCGCTTGGGCAGCTTACAATCCAAGGGTATAATTAATGGTTTCTCTAATATCAAATAGCCCCTGCATTTCCTCCCTCCTCCTCCCCCTCCTCGACATCCTACTAGTTCCACTGTTTGCATCCCTGCATGCTTTTGTTGTCACCTGTTCCCCAGCCAACAATGGGCCATTATGCGCATCCCCTTTCCTTTGTCATCTATTGCCAACCCTGATTTGTTTTGGCCTTTTCCTACCTCCAGCACCACCCCCCCCACCCCCCCCACTCCCCTCACCTCCCTCCAATTTCAGTCTGAAGAAGGGCCCCGACCCGAAACGCCACCCATCCTTTTTCTCCATAGATGCTGCCCGATCGGCTGAGTTACTCCAGCATTTTGTGCCCATGAAAATAACTAATGTTCGGCATCAAGGATTCTGGCTTCTCTAAGGAGATCCTCACAGCAGGCTCCCACCATCTGCATCCAAACACGCAGCTGCACAACTGGACTATGACCACAGGAGGCAGTGCAAGTCACCATCACGCTGAGTTTCTGAACCACTGCTTCCTTCCTGGCTGGTTCTTGATGCACATCAGCAGCACGCTATTGTACTTGAGAGATTAAAGCCGCCGTGCGTTTCTCCCCTCCTTGAGTAGAGAGCAAGCATGGAGTATTTACATTAGGGTTAGGGTTTGCACAGAGCATGATGCCCTTACGCACTGACGGCCCCACACCACAATAGACAATAGACAATAGGTGCAGGAGGAGGCCATTCGGCTCTTCGAGCCAGCACCGCCATTCAATGTGATCATGGCTGATCATTCTCAATCAGTACCCCGTTCCCGCCTTCTCCCCATACCCCCTGACTCCGCTATCCTTAAGAGCTCTATCTAGCTCTCTTTTGAATTCATTCAGAGAATTGGCCTCCACTGCCTTCTGAGGCAGAGAATTCCACAGATTCACAACTCTCTGACTGAAAAAGTTTTTCCTCATCTCAGTTCTAAATGGCCTACCCCTTATTCTTAAACTGTGGCCCCTTGTTCTGGACTTCCCCCAACATTGGGAACATGTTTCCTGCCTCTAACGTGTCCAACCCCTTAATAATCCTATACGTTTCGATAAGATCTCCTCTCATCCTTGCAAAGTGGCGGAACAAAAATGGCGATCACTCCCTCAACATATGTCCATAGCCACTTTATGCATGTCGCCCATTTCCCGCTGAGCACATTGACTCCTTTACAACACGGCAGTCTGACATTTTGCAACCTCTAAAGGACGGAATATCACCCGTCACCCTGAACATTGATGTCTGGTGGCTGCAAGGATCACAGAGGTCGTCTGCAACAACTCATCAAGGTTCCTTCTTCACCTTTCTGACCCATAACAAAGGTTAGAGCTTCCAGCACCTTCATCCTTGTCTTGTGGTTCCCTCACTACTGTGCAGCCAGCACGGAGTTCTTAGTTATGCGAGGAAAGATACACACCGGGTGGGACTGTAGTGAAATGAGGTGAATGGGCCAGAGGAACAATCTCACGCCAACTCCAAACTGCGTGTCGTGGTAGTCTCGTCCCAGGAGCCATTTGTGATCCTTGTGGTGGAGTTATCGGGAGATGAGATTTGACAAGTTTGCAATATATCTGACACAAATTTGGGTGCTGTATTGTTAAGCATTAAACTTCTGGCAACAAAGACCAGGTGCCCCTGTGGTTTCCTTCAGCGTCGGTCTTGTATGTTTACCTTCCCCCATTGCTCCTTAATCATCTCCCTGGCCTCCAGTGCCGAGGGACTTCTCTCCTCCCCTTCTCATCACCCGAGAGCTGCAGAAACATGAGGCGACAACAGGGTGCTGACGAGGGCACGTTTCGTGCCAAACCCCCGAAAATATTCGAAAATATTCCCAGTGGCAAAACACCTTCCTGGTTAAGAAGTGTGAAAATGCCTTCATCCGTTGACTTCAACTAGTGCTAGTTTCATGCAGACTCTGGCTCAGAAGCTGAATGCTGAGGTTAGCAATAAGGTGGTTATTACAGGGCACCTCCGACCCGAACCCATATTAATCACACCGCACCATGAATTCTGCGTGCACCTGCACAGAGTCAAACAGATGTAACTTAATGCAAACCCACACTATAATTTACAGCTCTGCTCAATTTAGCCTCCTGTATGTGCGGCAGTGTCCTCTCCTGCATTTTCATGGCTCAGATTGCTATCTTTGTTATACTCGTTTCAAGATCCCATTTGTCCAAGCTCTCCACAGTACATACGTGCTGAAATAGTGAGCCACTGTTTTATAATGAAAGCCACATGTAAAAGATTTTGCAATCTCCCCCCTTACATCAAATGCCATTCCCATGATTGCATTCAATATATTAAAACAAATTGACGTTTTTCTGGTCGTGATACTTCTGATGCAAGTTTGAAAACTTTTTACCACAGCAGTTTCAAGGATTATTTTATGGGGGCCAGCTGCTTCCTTCTTCCACATCTGGAGATCTTCTCAGAATTCACTGCTTAATTAAAGGCAGATGATCCAATGAAAAATCCAATGGAAGTTTACACTCATTTCAAAGCCAGTGGAGGAGGCAGGGCAACTATGATCCTGTCACCTCCCCCCCCCCCTTCTGCCCACAGGGTCAGAGAGAGTAGAGATTCTCCTGTTCGAAAGTCTAAGAAAGGTAAACATTTTTTTTAAAATAAAAAATTGTGCATTTTGTCCCTAATAGCACCAAGAAATCTATACTAAACTAGGCCAAACGGACCCGTTGGGCCCAAACCTCTCCTACATTGGTGCAGCACCCTCTCCTCCCCCCCCCCCCGCCTCCCCTCCCCCCTGCCCCCATCCACCCCTCCCCTCCCCCCTCCCCCCATCCACCCCTCTCCTCCTCCCCTCCCCTCCCCACCCCTCCACTTCCCCTCTCCCCACTCCATCCTCCTCAACCCCCCTTATCCTCCCTCCTCCCCTCCCTCCAACCCCCCTCCCCCCCTCCCTTCCTCCCCCCTCCCTCCCTAAGAGATAGAATTTAATTTTAAAATGTGAATAACTTTAAAAGTATAACACCGATTTCAATGAAACATTTTCCATTAGCAGCAAAGGGACGACGGTGAGTAAGGTGGGCCTAAAATTGGCGTGTTATCGTGTACTGTTTTGGCTGTAGTTCAGGAACAAACAAACAAACAAACAAATGAGAGTTTTAGTATATAGATTACAATCCAGCATTAGTCAGAAATTTCACCTCTGCAGTCTCCATTGTAGTTGAGAGTCACTTGCACACCTCCAGATTCTGGGACAGTTTCTTCTCAGCTGTTATCAGGTAACTAGAGGGTGGGCCTGAGCGACCATCTGCCTCATTGGAGAGCTTCGGACTATCTTTAATCGAACTTCACTGGACTTCATCTTGCACTGAATGTATTCCCTTTATCATGTATCTGCACACTGTGGACAGCACTGCAGCATGGTGGCGCAGTGGTACAGTTGCTGCCTTACCCCGCCCGTGACTCGGGTAGTACGTTCTTCCCATCATTTGCATGGGTTTTCTCCGGGATCTCCAATTTCCTCCCACACTCCAAAGACATACGGGTTTGTGGGTAAATTGGCTTGGTATAATTGTAAATTGTCCCTAGAGAGTGTGGGATAGTGTCAGTACGCAGGGATCGCTGGTCGGCGCGGACTCGATGGGCTAAAGGGCCTGTTTCTGTGCTGTATCTCTAAACTAAACATAACTAAAACTAAACAGTTCGATTGTAAATCATGCATGGTCATTTCCGCTGACCGGTTGGCACCCAACAATAAACATTTCACTGTAACTTGGTACACATTACAATAAACTAAACTAAATTAAACACCTGTAAAATGTGCAGGAAAGAACTGCAGATGCTGGTTTAAACCGAAGGTATTCACAAAAAGTTGGAGTAATTCAGCGGGTCAGACAACTTCTTGGAGAAAAGGAATAGGTGACGTTTCGGGTCGAGACCCTTCTTCAGACTGCAAACACTTGCAAATCTGTGAGTAATGCATGTATCTTAAGATCATAAGTATAAGAAAATAACTGCAGATGCTGGTACAAATCGAAGGTATTTATTCACAAAATGCTGGAGTAACTCAGCAGGTCAGGCAGCATCTCAGGAGAGAAGGAATGGGTGATGTTTCGGGTCGAGACCCTTCTTCAGACTGACTTTCTGGAGTTGCATGATTAACAGTATTACTTCAGCAGAACAGATTGTCTGGTGATTATCACCTTGCTTTGGTGTTTTGGTGGCTGTGTATGTATTGGCAGCTGCAGACATTACATTATAACAATGACTGTACAGAAAGCACTTCATCAGCTGGGAATCACTTTGGGACATCCTGAGATTGTGAGAAGCGTTGAATAAACACACGCCTTCCTTTCCTTGATGAAGCTTAACTTTCTGACTGGGGGCACAGTTCTAAATTTGTCTGTTGTTGGCGTGGATAGAGTGGAAGTGGAGAGGATCTTTCCATGAGTGGGTGAGTCTTGGACCACAGGGTCCTCAGAATTAAAGGACCTACCTTTAGGAAGCTGAGAAGGAATTTCTTTAGTCAGAGGGTGGTGAATCTGTGGAATTCTTTGCCACAGAAGGCTGTGGAGGTCGTCAGTGGATATTTTTAAGGCAGAGATAGTATTGTCTATTGTCTATTAACACTTTCAGTTTAGTTTGCAAAAATTCCATATATTTATTTCCTTACAAAATAAAAGAAAGCCATTTGGCCCACAAGACTATGGTAACAATCGGAGCATTCCTCTCAGTCCCATTCTCTGATGCCTTCTCATTCACTCTCCACCTCTGTGCAGACTCAATAGTAGCACTTTATCTGTATGTAAAAAGACCGGGTTAAAGAAACGTTACCACAAAATCTTCAGCAATACAATACTCCATGAACACTGCACTGTCAGATGTGCTGCCATTTAGATGTCACCTTCAACAGAGCCTTCGCCTGTAATTTAAAGTGAATGTATCAAGTTCCGCGGCATTATTGAAAGGTAAACGGAGAAATTCTCATATATGTCTTGCACAAGAAAAAAAGTTCTTTGTTCTCAAACCTCAGTCAAACTTCGTAAACCTGAGTCTGAAGAAAGGTCTCGATCCAAAACGTCACCTATCCATGTTCTCTGGGGATGTTGCCTGACCCGTAGAGTTACTCCTGCATTTTGTGCCTTTCCTACGTCTCTGCTCATAACTTGCAAGAACTTGCTGTGAGCAGGGCCGTTTTTACAGCATTATGGGCCCCCGGGCAAAGCAGTGTACTGGGGCCCCTACCGTTACTCTCCCCCACCCCCCTTCCCCTACCAGCCCCCCCCCTGTCGTGCCGGCGAAAAGCACTTATCGAAAAGCACTTAGCGATGGACTTAGGGTGCTACATTGTTGCGAAAAGCACTTGCAGATTGCTGTGAGAAGCACTTAGTGACCGAAAATGTTGCGAAAAAAGCACTTATTGAACCTACATTTTAAAAGTAGCATTTATTTATTGCAAGTCACTTAACATACACAGATCAGCATGGGGCCCCTATGCTCGTGGGCCCCCGGGCAAGTGCCCATCAGGCCCATGCGTTAAGACGGCCCTGGCTGTGAGCACAGTGTCTCGTACATTACTACTCATATTTACCTGGCTGTAAAGGCCATTGAGGTAGTAAATGCATTTTATACATTAAATTATTTTATTTCTTTTAAGAGAAAGCTGCAGCACTTTGGAACAGGGGAGAGCAAGTCTGAAGAAGGGTCTTGACTCCCAACGTCACCCATCCTTTTTCTCCGGAGATGCTGCCTGACCCGCTGAGTTACTCCGGCACTTTGTGTCTATCCAAGGCAAACTATAGTCGGCATTGGGCAAAGGAAGTGGAGGCAGGCCAGGATACTGGAAGCAGTTTCTGGTTAGCAGTCACCAATGCTTGTGTGACCAAACTGCGGAGGAAATTGGCAGCGTCTAGAAGAGGCCACTAGCCAAACAAATAAAGACCAGGCCGTGGTTGACACCCAACTGAAAATCCCTAGTTGGGCCAGTCCGTTGGTGCAGGGGTGCTGGGCCAGTCTGGAAAAGTCAAGGCAAAGCTACAGCAGCTTACAGATAGCAGATTGAAGAGGTAAGAATGGACAGTGGTCCTTGTGATGAGGAGAAACAGTGCTCTAAAACACAGATCATTGAAAAACCGATGGTGCCATTCTGGATAGTCCAGTCCTATTTTCCTAAAAGAATTAGAACATTAATGCTTATCCTTACACCTTTTCTCTCTGAGTGCAGTACTTCATCTCGATTGATTTAAACCAAAATTCTTGTACTTTATTGAACAATCTAACTCCATGTACATTATAAAACCTTCTTGCAGTAACGTACGGAGAGGTTGTTTGGGGCGATGAGTGTAACCCTGATCACGCCGACTGCTTAGTCCTGTATTATAGACACAAAATGCTGGTGTAACTCAGCGGGACAAGCAGCATCTCTGGAGAGAAGAAGTGGGTGACGTTTCAGGTGGAGAGCCACCTTCAGCTCTGTGCAGTTATGCTTCTTGTGAGTCATTAGAGCTTTACGTACCCAGCCAAGTGGAGAGTATTCAATCGCATTATTGACCTGTGGCTTATGGATGTTGGGAAGCTTTTGTGGAACTCCAAGGTGGGGCACCCATGTGTAATCTGATCTTGTTACTGTAGTGCTAGCGTGATATTTCTTGAAGTTCCTCTACATTGTGCAAAGAGCCGGGGCATCTGACAATGGCCGTGCCACTAAATGTTGGACTAAGTGGTTAATAGTACTCTCAACTCTTGGAGATGGCTGCACTTGTGGTACTGGTCAGGCCAAGATGTTGTCCAGATCATTTACTTTTACTTTAGTCTTTAGAGATACAGCAGGGAAACAGGCCCTTTCGGCCCACCAAGTCCGCACCGACCAGCGATCACTAGCACTACCCGACACACTAGGGACAATTTACAATTTTACAGAAGCCAATTAACCTACAAACCTGCACGCCTTTGGACTGTGGGAGGAAACCGGAGCATGTACAAACTCTGTACGACAGCACCCGTAGTCAGGATCGAACCCGGGTCTCTAGTGCTGTAAGGCAGCAACTCTACCGCTGTACCACTCTGCCGCCCTGCTGGATGGTTGTGCATACTGTTGTCTAACCTGAAGACTTGTGAATGGCGATGACCCCCCCCCCCCCCCCCCAGCACACACCACATTTCAGCTCCTGTGATGGAGGAGAAACAGCTGTTGATCATTACATCTGGGACATTGCCCTGAGGGACCCAGACAATGATGTCTGGGGTTGAGGACACTGACCTCCAACAGCCAGAACAATCTTTCTTTGTGCCACTTCTGTTTCCAATCCTTGTCATTTTTCTGCCTGATCCCCATTCCATGTCATGTTTACCAGGGTTTCTCGAACCATACTTCCCTTGATGCCAAGGCTGACGTCTAAAAACCTCACCTCTACAATTCATTCCTTTTGCCAGTGTTTGGACCAAAGCTGTAAAGGAATCACTTTCTCCTGTTAAAACATCAACCTACTCCCTCATGTTCAGCTCATTGGAGAGTAAGTTCGATGTAATAGCATTGTTGCCAATAATTTTAAGAACTTTACAAATGTTCATGAGTTAATGGGCAGGTAAAATATGTCTCGAAAGGAACTGCAAATGCTGGTTTATACCGAAAGGTAGACAAAGTGCTGGAGTAACTCAGCGGGCCAGGCAGCATCTCTGGAGAAAAAGGATGGGTGACGTTTTGGGTCAGGACCCTTTCTCTATTTAATTTAGAGATACAGCTTGGAAACAGGCCCTTCGGCCCTCTGAGACCATGAGGACCAGTGATTACCTGTACACCAGTTCTATTCTGCACAGTAGGAACAATTTACAGAAGCCAATTAACCTACAAACCTGCATGTCTTTTAAATGTGGGATAAAACCG
Organism: Rhinoraja longicauda; assembly: GCF_053455715.1. Lineage (NCBI taxonomy): Eukaryota > Metazoa > Chordata > Chondrichthyes > Rajiformes > Arhynchobatidae > Rhinoraja > Rhinoraja longicauda. The sequence continues at coordinate 13,497,667 of NC_135962.1, forward strand.
GAGCTCCTGGAGAAACCCCACGTGGTCACAGGGAGAACGTACAATCTCCGTGCACTAGAAAACCTGCAGTTAGGATCGAACCTGGGTATCTGGCGCTGTAAGGCAGCAACTCTACCATTGCCCTTACCTTTGTGAATATACGTGAACAGCTTGTTGGTCAGATGCCAGTGTTGGAGCTGAAGGAGTGGCTGGATCATAGATCTTCAACACATCAGTCAAGAAGCTATCCTTGCACCCAGTTTGTGGTGCATCCAGTGCACTTAGTTATTTTGTGGGATCACCTGGAATGAATCAAGTTCACAAGTCCACAAGTTATAGGAGTACAATTAGGCCATTCGGCCCATCGAGTCTTCTCTGCCATTCAATCATGGCTGATCTCTGCCTCCTAATCCCATTCTCCCCATAACCCTTGACACCCGTTCTAATCAGGAATTTGTCTATCTCTGCCTTTAAAAAAATCAAATTGGTTGAAGGCAGGCTTCTGGGATGAGAGGAACCTCAGGTAGGTGCCAAATGGATCATCGGCCCTCGCAGAAAGTGGCTGCAAGGACTTACTCTTTGTGATCATGTGCTGGGGCCCATTACTAAGGATCAACTTCGCAAGCACAATTAGAGGTAAACATGTCCAAATGGCCAAGCAGAACACCCAGCAGAACAATCGGCGGTGGTGAAGCCTCGCTGTGGCGGCGATGCCTCGCGGGTCGACCCGCGGTCGACGGTCAATGAGAGCGTGGGGGAACCGCCGTCAGGGAGGGGGAAGAACAATGGAGGACCTGGCGTGGGGGAACCGCTGTGCGGGGAGGGTGAGAACAAAAGGAGGAGCCGCCGTGTGTTGTAACTTTGTCAGCGCCGTGGGTGGCCGCTATTTGTATACATTGGGCATGCAAGCAAAGAATTTCACTGTGCCTAGTCACAAGTGACAATAAAGTATTCCATTCCATTCCATTCCATCTAGATGGTCAATAAATGTTTACAAGTGAATTGGCATTGTTGTGTAACTGGATGCTCTCAGCGTATGTTTTCCATGAACACATTTGGAACCCCATCCATAATGCATACATGATTCATATTTCATGTTGTACGATGCAAAGCCTTAACTTTTCCACATAAAATATCACCTGGCATTTCTCACCCAAACTGCTCAGTTTCCCAGATCAGGAGTTTTACTGCCAACTTTAATTCATTTCACACTTACATTTCCTGACTCACTTCCAGGATATTTATGCTTGAATCTAGATGATGTCATTGATTGGAAACATATCAAGAAAGCTTTTCACTCTACCTCGGTATGCATGACAATAATAAACTAAACAAAACATTTGATTTGCTCTGATATTGGCTGCGTGAGGTGGCAATAGCTTTCAGCTTCTTATGTGACTCACAGGTGCGAACTTTGACTGTAAACTAGAAACCAGGAACTGCCCATGCTGGTTAATACACAAAACGATACAATGTGCTCAGCAGTCAGGCACTATCTCTGGAGAACATGGATTGGTGACGTTTTGAGTTGAGACCTCTGGGCTTTGTTACAACCATCTGCCTATTAACCCTCCCCCCTCCCCCCCCCCCCCCCCCCCCCCGCACCTATAACCTGCTAAGCTTTGCCCTGCCTCTCCTCTCTTCCAGCTTTCTTCTCCCCACTCTTTGGGGTCTACCCGAAACGTCACTTATCCATGTTCTACAAAGATGCTGCCTGACCTCCTTTTGACCAGTGATTCTGATGGAGGTTCGTTGTAACTTGCAACTCTGTGGGATGACAATGCCAGACTATTGCTTGATTAGAAGTTGAACAGCTCTCTCAATTAATCACCACACCAGAGATGTGAACAGGTTAAGAATTTCATTGTTCTGTTTGGAACATATGACAATAAAGCACTCTTGACTCCTGGTTCAAATGGCCTCTTTCCACTGATGCTTTATTGTCACATGTGAAAATGCACAGTGAAATTATATTCTTCCATACAGTCCAGTCGAGCTCTGCCATACCGTGCAACGACTCTGCGTCCCTCTGCCTTTCCCTCTTCTGTTGCTCCCGGTTTTGTTCAATTTCTGTAGCCGGCCTCTCCCTCTTCTGGATCTCCAGTCTCAGACTTGTTCTTTACCAAGGTTCACCCTCAACTCAGGCCATCACCTGGAGACAGTTTCCTCCACACTACTTAAGATGCTTCTTCAAGCCATTCTGCTGGATTAATCAGGCATGACCTGGTTATTAGAAGTCGATGTGTAGATCAGCAGTAGGTCAGCAGTAGATTCCCAGTGTTTAGTATCTCTGGACTTAATTAGAGACTACAGTAACAGCCTGACAACGGATGTCAGGCTAATCAGTCAATAACTCTCTGCTTTTCACGCTCCCACTTATTTTTAATTAGCACTGTGACACTTGCAATACTCTGATTCAAAAGCACAGTTTTAAAATAATTGAGTGTTCTGGAAGATAGATATGGCATCCACAATGTTTACAAAATCCTTGTGGAAACCTTTTTGATCCTGGGGAGTTTTCATTCTTTGATACCATTATTCATTTCTTTAGACTTTAGACCTTAGACTTTAGCGATTCAGAATGGAAATAGCCCTTTCGACCCACCGAGTCCACGCCGACCAGAGATCAGCCCGTACACTAATACTATCCTACACACTCGGGACAATGTACAATTTACAGAATCCAATTTAACCTACAACCCTGCACGTCTTGTGGGAGTGTGGGAGCAAACCGGAGCACCTGGTGAAAACCCACACGGTCACAAGGAGAACGTACAAACTCCGTACAGACAACACCCATAGTCAGGATTGAACCCGGGTCTCTGGCGCCGTGAGGCAGCAACTCTACTGCTACGCCACCGTGCCGCCCCGTTTCATTGCTATTAATTTAATTTCAATTGAATTTGGGGAATTCTGAAACCCAATAGAGTTTGACTCTCACGACTTAAAAAACTATCTATATGAGCACTTGAATTGCCAGGGCATAGAGGTTTTGGAAAATAGCATTAGTACTGGTGTGTCCTTGATGATCAGCATGGGCTTGATGGGCCAAAAGGCCTGCTTCCTCCCTTTGTGACTCCATGTCTCCATGGCTAAATTTAGTTTCCTGGAAATGTTCTGTATTCTAACCCCTTTCCCCTGCTAGGCAATTGTTGAACACTTCCTTATTTTCAAGCATAATATTCCCATTATGTCTTTTTAGTAGATCTATCTTGCTCCTAATTGTCATTCCAAAATATAATGATCCAATAAATTATGCTGATTTTAATATTCCTTGAAAATATATGACTTTCTGTTCGTAACTCTATCTACTTTGTCATTTCCTTTTATTTTACACTTGTTTGTTTTGGTTTTAAGCTGTCTCTTTGTTCTTTCTTGTCATAGATTTTTTTTTAATGAATGCATGTAAGAGCTCTGCCACTTTAGGGATGTAAAATGGCCCTGTTCCACACTAAATAATTTGTTGGATAACTCCAATTGATTTCCTTGCTTGTTTTTCATGTTTGTTTTGGTCTATTTACAGTGTACATTTATGTGCCTCAAAGCAGGACCAAATAAGATCCATTTGTCGCCATTTTTAAGCATTAGTTGTGCCTAACAGTAAAATTCGTAGCATTTGTAGACATTACAGAGCTGCTATCTGAGCTACCACCTACCTCATTGTAGACCCTCAGACTACCTTTGATGGGGCTTTACTGGACTTTATCTTGCACTAAACATTATTCATGTCATTCCCTTTATCGTTTCTGTACTCTGTGGATGGCTCAATTATCATCATGTCTTGTCTTTCCATTGACTGGTTAGCATGCAGCAAAAGCTCTTCACTGTATGTCGGTACACGTGACAATAAACTAAATTCAACTCAACTCAACTCAATTTCCTGGTGAAATCCCTCCCAACGGGAGAAGAGACCAAGCCGGTCCAGCATTGGTGCTGCTTCCTTGAAGCCATCTCCCTCCCTCCTTGTTTTTCCCTCCCCTCAACTTCTGGTTTCCCTCTGTCCCAATTTCCCCCTCCCCACTTTCACTCCACTTTTTTCCTGCGTTCAACCTCAATTGCCCTTGGCAGCCTCCATAATTGACTTGGCAAGGCTCTTTAAAAGTATTGGCCCACTTCCCAACAATCTGTGGAAGGCACAGAGTTTGTGCTATAATGAGGCTCAAAGCGAGAAAATCACATCAACACTTTTCTAAATAAAGAAAGTCCCAATTTCATGATTTTTGGCGACATCAGATTTGCCATTGATTATAATTATTGCACACATTTCACCATCAGAATTGTGTGCAATACAGTTTCTACACAAATCTGCTTTTTATTGTGTTAAATCAGTTTTATTTAAATCTAGATTATTTGCGGCTTTTATGTTTCTCTTTTCCAAATGCTAGATTGAATTAAGCAGATTACGATTGCAACAAGATAAATGTTCGTGAGCATTGGTGTTTACAAAACCTAGCCCATTGCTTATTAATAATTGTATGTGGCCTGTCAACTTCATTGTTCTGCATGATTTTATTGTAAAAACTATCAAGAACCTCTTTTTAACACATTATTTTGTTAATCCCAGTCTATATGAAAGTTAAAATTTCTTTAAAAACATTCTGACTATTGCAGAAACAGAAAGGGATAGTGTTTCAGGTCAGGGACTGGGAGAAAGAGAAGGTTAGTTTTAAGTTTGAACTAGACCAAGTGGACCCGTTGGGCCCAAACCTCTCCTGCATTGGTACACCACCCTCTCCTCCCCCCCCTCCCCTCTCCCCCCTCTTCTCCCCCTCCCCCTCCCCACTCCTCCTCCCTCCCTCCCCCCTCCCTCCGCCCCCTCCCCTCCCCCCTCCCTCCACCCCCCTCCCCTCCCCTTCCCCTCCCCCTTTTCCCCCACTCCATCCTCCACAACCCCCTTTATCCTCCCTCACCCCCCTCCCTCACCCCCCTCCCTCCCAAGGAGATAGATTTTCTTTAAAATGTGAATAACTTAAAAATTATAACACCGATTTCAACTTCTTCCATTAGCACCAAAGGGGCGACGGTGAGTAAGGTGGGCCTAAAATTGTCACACTATCGTGCGCCATTTTGGCTGTAGTTCAGGAACAAACAAACAAACAAACAAACGAGAGTTTTAGTATTTTGAGTAGAAACATGGGTTCACATCTTATGCACAGGAACTTCTTGCAAAGGTGGCAAATCTCTAGAAATCTCTACCCTTTGGGTTATGGAGGCTAAATCATTGCAGTATTTAAGGAGGAAGTAGGTACATATTTGAAAGATCAGGAAATGAGGCCTAAAAGGAGCTGACACAAAAGAGAAGATGAAGTGTTAGGGCAGATCAGTTATAATCATATTAATCGTATTGAATAATGGGCCAAGCTTGAGGGGTCTACTCTTGCTCCAATTGTCCTATATAGGTCCACCACCAATTTTCTGTCATCCTTGGTTCCAAAGGGTTTCTGAATGATCTGTTCTGCCGGCCACCAGGAGCGATCCAGCAGTACCGGAATTGGTTGCCAAGGCAACCGAGGAGCTGACATACAGGCCCGCAAAGCCGGCCTGGGAAGTCAGCTTTGGGAACGGATCTGCCGGCTCTGACTGGGCCAGAGTTCCAGAGCCACGGCCGCAGAAGACAAATTCCACCAGCTGATCGGCTGAGGAAGTCCCAATGAAGTCGCGATCGGCCACCTCATCCGGCCTAGGCACTACATTTTTCGGGGGGGGGGGGGGGGGACTTCTGGGGGAGATTTAAAGTCCGCTCTTATAATTTTGTCTGAATGAAAGGAGATGCCAGACCACGAGTTGCCGGAAAATCAGTGGTGAACCTGTATTCCTAGACATGAATGGACAAACTGGTGGAGTGCTGAGGGCGTACTGAATTATTCAAGATCTCTTCTACCTGTGGAGGTGGGCATAAAAGATGGCAGGACTCCATTCTGAAGACCAGGGTCTCCCTATTACACTGGCCAACATTTAAACCTCAGCGAACTGATTAACACTCCCCTTATTTCACAACGTTTTATAAGAATGTAAATTAAACATGAAACAGTGCCCACTTTGCAAAAGGTACTTAATTGCCTAAGATATTGTAAGATTGTGAACAATAATGATAGGCCTAGTCACGGAAAGATGTTTTCAGAAATGGGAGAGTTTAAGACCAGAGGGCACAGCCTCAGAATAAAAGGATGTACCTTTAGAATGGACATAAGGAATAATTTCTTTAGCCAGAGGGTGGCGAATCTGTGGAATTCATTGCCACCGAGGGCTGTGGAGGCCAAGATATTATGTATTTTTAAAGTGGAAATTGATAGGTTCTTGATTAGTAAGGGCCTAAAGGTCATGGGGAGAAGGTAGGAGAATGGGGTGGAGAGGGAAAAATAGATCAGCCATGATAGAATGGCAGAGTAGACTCGATGGGGTGAATTACCCTAATCCTGCTCCTATGTTGTATGGTCTTATAAGACATTCTTTCTTGATTGTTTCTAGTTTAGTTTAGTTTAGAGATACAGTGCGGAAACTGGCCCTTCGGCCCACCGAGTCCGCACTGACCAGCGATCCCTGTACCCTAGCACTATCTTACAGACTAGGAACAATTTACAATTTTTACCGGTCAAATTAACTACAAACCTGTATGTCTTGGGAGTGTGGGGGGAAACCGGAGCACCCTGGGCAAAACCCACGCGGTCACGGGGAGAACGTACAAACTCCGTACAGGCAGTATCTACAGTCAGGATCGATCCCGGGTCCATGGCGCTGCAAGGCAGCAATTCTAACACTGCACAATCGTGCCGCCCCTGTTGTGAAGGCTTTGCTAATGCTTTGATGCTTACTAATGTTTTCACTCTGAATCCTGCACGTTAAAACTTGCATTTCTTTTGGCATATCGACGACATGTGCCACCTAGTCCATGCTGGGCTGGATGACCTCATCGTGCGCCAGCTTGTCCCTCTCAGCTGTGCTGTGAAAACTCTGTCCATAAACAGACAACAAGTAGTTAGTTCTTTTACGCTTCATCTTGGCCTGTGGAAGATTGCTGTATTTTCAGGAGTAGCAGCTGCACATTGATGTCATCCTTACCCAATGCCCCCCAGGGGACGACATTTCAAATTAACGTAAGGTGAAAATTTAGTTTAGTTTAATTGAACATTGTCACGTGTACCGAGCGGGGTAGAGTGAAAGGTTTTTTTGTTGCGTGCTATCCAGTCAGCGGAAAGACTATACATTATTACAATCAGGCCGCTCCTAGTGTTCAGATACAGGATAAAGGGATTAACGTATAGTGCAAGATAAAGACCTGTAAAGTTTATTTAAAGATAGTCCGAGGGTCTCCAATGAGGTAGATGGCAGGTCAGGACCACTCTCTAATTGGTGATAGGATGGTTCAGTTGCCTGATACCCACCTCTTTGGGATGGGTAGCAGGAGGTAATTATCTCAAACTGTTACTTCCTGCATTGTGAAGATTATTTCTGACAGGAAAGGGTTTCCATGATCTTGACCAATCTCTGATTGAGCAAGTGCCTCATGACTTGGAATCATAAGAATTTGTGTAGGAATTTGAATGGGATATTTAACCCAGAGCCTTTAGGGGGTTGTATGAAATATACACTCAGTATGTGCAACCAGAGAACAGAAGGAGAGTGGATCATTATATTGTCCGGTGAAAGGCATTGGCTTAAAAAACTTTGGTGTGAGGCCCTCCCTGGAGACATGATCAAGACAACTAGAAGAATACATTTGCTGTGATGAAGCAGCAAAAAAAAAAGTTCGGACATGCAAGGCAGCTGAGCAAAAACAAAGTGTTGGAAGAACTCAGCGGGTCTGTGGAGAGAATGGCCAGAATTTCAGAAGAAAACAGTTGTTTGGTTTACTACTGCAGCCATGTTGTCCTGAATGCAGCCACCATGGTCATAGAGTCCTACAGGGTGGAAACAGGCCCTTCGTTCCAACTTGGCGACACCGGCCAACATGTCCCAGCTACACTAGTCCCACCTGCCTGCGTTTGGTCCATATACCTCTAAACCTGTCTTCTCCATGTACCCGTCTAAATGTTTCCTCAACTTTGCCTCAACTACCTCCTCTGCCAGCTTGTTCCATATACCGACCACCCTTTGTAATGATGTTTCCAATGACACTACCAAGTTGCAGTCAAGCTACTGACTTTATCTAGCTTTATTAGAATTATCCCTTGAGGCTTGGTCACACAAGGTCTGAAGAAGGATCTCGACCCAAAACGTCACTCATTCCTTCTATCCAGAGACGCTGCCTTTTCCACTGAGTTACGCCAGCATTTTGTGTCTAACTTGGTCACTCAACCTGGCTCCACAGATCCCACTCCACCCACACACCCACCAATGGCTACCTAGCACACCATCATCGGCATGCATTGCAGTCCTCTAAGAATCAAGACACTCTCGCAAGTAGTTTTGTTTCCCATCTTCAGTTTTTGTTAATCACAAATAAATGTTTTCACAGAAAAACTGCAAGACAAAACCCACCTCATTTGCAATGCTTCATTTGCCCACCTCATTTGCAATGCTTCGGGTCCTGACCCGAAACGTCACCTTTTAGTTTAGTTTTAGTTTTAGAGATACAGCGCAGTAACAGGCCCTTCGGCCCACCGAGTCTGTACCAACCAGCGATCCCTGTATACTGGCACTATCCTACACACTAGGGACAATTTACAATTATACCAAGCCAATTAGCCTACAAACCTGTACGTCTTTAGAGTGTCGAAGGAAACCGGGGCACCCAGAGAAAACCCACGTGGACAGGGAAAGAATGTATAATACAAACTCTGTACAGCACCTGTAGTCAGGAACAAACTCGGGTCTCTGGTGCTCTGAGGCAGCAACACTCTGGCTGTGCCACCGTGTCGCCACAACACCTATCCATGTTCTCCAGAGATGCTGCCTGACCTGCTGAGTTACTCCAGCGCTTTGTGCCTTTTTTTCCCTCTATCTTTTGCAATGTCCCCTCCTGTGCTTGACTTCATGGTGCACTGAAAAACACTTTTAAATTCCCGGAAGTGTAGCAAGTGACAACCTCTCTCTGGCTTGTTTCAAATAGGCGGTTCCTTTAAGTAGGCAGAGAAGTTCTGTTTACTTGAAGCTGACGTTTTTTTAAAAAGAAATCTTTTAAAATATATTTCCTTCTCCTGACTATTCACATGGGCCAGTCAAAGCAGTTTGCATTGTCTGCCTGATTGCCACAGATAATGAGGGTCAGAGGCTTTTGTTGCAATGAAAGGACTGCATGACATGACCCTTGGCCTGTAACTTGCTTGGTCCCGTTGCTTGCAAGAAGCCTTTGTTCACCCTGAAGCCATAATAACTGTTATTACTTGGACAGAAGGAAAAGCTTTAACAATCGCTGGAATAAGTAAAAGTTAGTCAGTCCATCAGACCCTTTCTATCTAAAGCTGAAATGCACAATCACATTGTGAAGGCTTCCCTGAGCTATGAAAGACTATTAAATAGCCTGTCTGACATCCCCTGTATCTCTGCATCACAGCAGTGTCACACTCCCATCAACAGACACACAATCTAACCCCACCATTAGTTGCAAAACAATCGTCAATTACCCCATTCAAACTATTTATGCTTTCATTCCCTTTCCAGCTGTCTTTGGTCTGCCCACTTTGGCACCGAAAACGCCCAGTGGCAGTTTCCATGTTTTGGGGTATAATCGGGGAATTGGAAATATTGCCCAAACTGGAAAACTGAAATCAAATTCCACAGGAAATTCTGGGAATATTCACCAGAGTGATGAAATGCCTCCCTTCACACCACTGCAAATCGCACAACTTGTCTCAAGCGAAAGTTCATTCAACTTTCCGCAAACATTAATTTATATAATCACAGATGTCATATTTCCATTAATCTGCAGATTGGGCTGTGATACAGAACGCGTTTATTTGACTTATCCCCCACCAAACATAAATGAAAAGTGTTTATATGTTAATGAGTAGGAACCTGATTTAGGTTTATTAATGTCCTGGAAATTACAACGATAAATATTTTTAATCAAGTGCACCAACTTCACTTGACTTTTAAGCATTAAGAATAAGAATGGTTTCGACCCGAAATATCACCTATTCTGTTTCTCAAGAGATGCTGCCTGACCCGCAGAGTTACTCCAACATTTTGTGTCTATCTTCGGTCTACACCAACATCTGGAGTTCCTTCCTACTCGCTAAAATTATTTATTTTATTTACTATTTATTGTTATCGGAGAATAATATTTTAAAATATTTCAAACAGGCTCTTAAGTGGCTTTGGACCTAATGAACTGATGATGCAAGAAGTGTTTGAACGGGCAGATATGACTTAAATCAACCAGAATTTCTATACAGAAAGACTGCAAATTCGGGCTGATTTAATTGCCATAAATTTCATCACATCTGCCCGTTCAAACACTTCTTGCAACATTTACTAAATCAATTCTATAGATCCAAAGGAACTGCAGATGCTGGTTTAAACGAAAGATAGACACAAAATGCTGGAGTAACTCAGCGGGTCAGGCAGCATCTCTGGAGAAAAGTCATAGGTGACGTCACCATTCCTTCTATCCAGAGATGCTGCCTGTCCCGCTGAGTTACTCCAGTGTTTTGTGTTTATTTGCCATCTTTCTGATCACTCTCACTCAGCAGTGGGATCGGGTGGGTGACAAGCACCAAATCAGTGGGCCCCACTTGGAATTGGCGGACGGGAAGATAAAAGCATAAGAAATAGAAGCAGGAGAGGTCCCTTGTGGGTGCTCCACCCTTCAATTAAATAGCTTTAAGTTTAGTTCAGGCGTACAGTGTGGAAACAGGCCCTTCGGCCCACCAAGTCTACATCGACCAACAATCACCCATACACTAGTTCTATCCTACACACTAGGGACGATTTACAGAGGGTAATTAATCTACAAACCTGCATGTCTTTGGAGTGTGGGAGGAAACCGGAGCACCTGAAAAAAACCTCACATGGTCACAGGGAGAACAGCAAACTCCATGCAGACAGAACCCGTAGTCAGGATCGAACCCAGGACTCTGGCCCTGTAAGGCAGCAGCTCCACCACTGAGCCACCGTGCGTGCCGCCTGATCAAATTGCTCACGACGAGGAAGGGATTTGAACCCACGGGTGCAAAGCACATTGGATTAGCAGTCCATCTTCCTAACCTCTCGGCCACCTAGTCTATTCATAAGAATTGCATATGGGCCATGTCTGCATTTTACCCCTTTGTTACTCTCTGCACTGAACTGAACCACCGACCATTAAATATTCCTGGCTCACCATAACTAATTTTGCAGTGATTCCCTTTACCTCAGTTTGAACATGTGCATATGGAAAGCTCTCACAAACATCAGTGTGAAAAGCCTCACACCAGTGTTAATGACGTCAGCCTGCAAATGAGAATTGTCCCTATTCTTCTTACAAATACTGCCTGGGATTTTACGCACCGCTTACAGCGCCAGAGACCCGGGTTTGATCCTGACGATGGGTGCTATCTGTTGGGATTTACACCTTCCCCTGTAACCACGTGGGCTTTCTCCAACACAATGTTCTGTCGAAAGGTCCTGACCTGAAACGTTGCCTATCCATGTTCTCCAGGGAGGCTGCCTGACACGCTGAGTTACTCCAGCTCTCTGTGCCTTTTGTAGCTCAAGAGGACATTGCGGTCAGCATGGACAGGTTGGGTCAAAGGGCCTGTTACCAGGCTGCATTACTTTATGACACGGAAAGTTGACGCGTTTGTTCCTTCACTTTGCAGGATAGTGACTCTTTGTCTATACGTTCATAACCCATGGCACACATTATATATTACAGCACGAGAAAAATAATCTCATTTCACTGTTTACCTTTGGAGATTGATGGAGCTGCTAACTAACCAAGCTAAATGCTTTTTTTCTGAAATTATCTTTTTCCGTGCTCATTTGTTTGCTGTGACTCGCTGTGTTCTTCTGATTGTTTTTCTAACAAGTCAAAGGCTTTGCAGCAGTAAAAGGATGACCTCAGTGACCCATGACCCGGAGTTCACTTTGGCGTGGCTGCTTGAAGTAACCCTTTAAGTTGCAAAGAGTGTTATTGCTCGATTGCAGAGAAAGAGCGAACAATAACTTTATAAGGCAGGGGCACTTCAACAGTGTAGGATAAGGAGGTGAAGATAAGGAGGAAACTGGTTGTGTTTTCCATTCCCAATTGTACCCCGTGAGATCGTTTTACATGCTGCAACATACAATGTATCTCATGGGATATAGCAGCGTAGCCAATAAGTCAAGCATTCTCCACTGCGATGAGAAGGATCAGGCATTGATTTAACTATTTTCCCATCCTCAAGGTGAACAGTTGCTGAAGGTGTGTTTGTGCCGAATATTGATAACAATATCACCTTGGAAGGGCGGGATTGGGGGGGAGGGGTGTTGGCAGAGGGGTTGGAGGGAATAGATGACACATGGAATGGTTGCAAAAGCCCATTCCTATGCATTGCCAAGCAACCCTGCTTTACAGCGGCCCAGGAAATGTATCTGATATGTTTCTCCATGAACATGGTGTTTTTATTGTCACATGTGCGAAATGCTAACACACAGTGAAATATTTTTACTTGCAAACAGTCCAGTAGAGTATTGCCATACTTTCCATAACCCCGATCAACGATTAGCAAGTGTGCAGAAATCACCTGTTGAGCCGCATGCAAGAGGCGCCATGATTTGGACTACTGTAACAGCCTCCTCTATGGTTCACCCTCTAAAATCATCAATAAACTCCAATACATCCAGAACTCCGCTGCCCGTCTACTCACCCACTCCCCGACCCGTGACCATATCACCCCTGTCCTCTACAAGCTCCACTGGCTCCCCATCCCCCAGAGAATCCAGTACAAAATCCTCCTCATGACCTACAAAGCCCTCCATAACCTGGCCCCATCCTACCTGACTGACCTCCTCCACAGACACACTCCCACCCGCACCCTCCGCTCTGCTGCTGCTAACCTCCTGTCCCCCCCCCATCCGGACCAAACTCAGATCCTGGGGGGACAGGGCCTTCTCCATCGCTGCTCCCACCCTCTGGAACTCACTACCCCAAACCGTCAGAGACTCCTCCTCACTCACCACATTCAAAACATCACTGAAGTCTCACTTGTTCAACACCGCCTTCAATCATTGACCGCCGCTCCACCTTATTCATCCTTTTCTGTTCGTTTATTTATTTATCTTTATGTTAGATCTAATATGTAAAGCGTCTTTGGGTTTCTAGAAAAGCGCTATATAAATGTAATGCATTATTATTATTATTATTATTATTATTATTATTTGGCTCCATTTTGAAAGTCCACAACTGAGCGTTGCCCGTTCCAGGCAAGTCCCAGGCTGCTGCGGCTCTCCAGCCATCACCTTCCTTGGATGCAATGTCCCGTGCTTCCATCGTAAGTCAAACTGGTTTAGGGATTCGTTTAGAGATACAACACGGGAGCGGGCCCTTCGGCCCACTTAGTTCGCGCCAACCAGCAATCCCCGTACACTAGCACCATCCTACACACTAGGGACACCTTCCAATTTTTACCGAAGCCAATTAACCTACAAACATGTCCGTCTTTGGAGTGTGGGAGGAAAGCGGAGCATCCGGGGGCAACCCAACGGAGAGAACGTACAAACTCCTTATAGACAGCACCTGTAGTCATGATCAAACCCGGGTCTCTGGCGTTGTAAGACAGCAATTCTACCGCCGCCCCACTGTGCCACCCCTAAGTGAGTGAGCATGATGATCCATTCATCTAATGGCACTGAGGTCCTTATTGTTGGTTGGAGCTTGCTGTGACTACGCTTCCAAGGTTCTTTATTGACTGTAAAGTTTTGCCATAACCTAAGACCAACTAAAATACGGTACGTTTAAATCCTTTTATTCTCCTGGAAACCACAATGTCTTTTGAGTTAAAACCGCAGCCTTATGCCATTCATTGAATTTTAATTTGTCATGCAGCACTGTTTTATTTCTATGGTTGGGCTTGTGACAATGCTTCAAATGAGTAGCATTGTTGAGGCAATAGCTTGGATCAGGAGAGTGGTTAGTTCCACAGTGACCCCCACATCAAAGACAGAAGTGTTATTTCAACAGCGCCCGCAATACATGTCAGCATTGGCGTCACACGCGCCCTAATTTGCGAGCTCTGTGACAATTAAGTCCTGTACATCGATTTGCAGCGCTTTACGATTCATTCTCGCGAAGCATTATGCCAAGGCCAGTTATAAATGCATTGGCACAGAGAGTGGGAGGTGCTGGAGGTGAACGTGCGGAGGCAAAGAGTGGGAATATCTCATTCATAGTCTAAATGTTGCGTAGAAATGTATGCTGAATGCATGATGGCTCCTTGGCAGCGACTCGCAGTAGGCACATGAACAAAACACAACAGCAGTCTGCAGAGGTCGGGATTAGGCAGGAACAATAGGATTTGACTCCCCCTCATGGAAGTTTAATTGAACAGCTGCCCAAAACTGAGCCTTCCTTTGACTTAACAAGTGCTGGAGTATCTCAGCATCTCTTCCTCAGAACCAGAAAAAGGTTGAAATCAGTTCCGTTCAATTTAGTTTATTGTCACATGTACCGAGGTACAGGGAAAAGCTTTTGTCACGTGCTCACCAGCCAGCAGAAAGACAACATATGATTAAAATCGATCAATTTACAGTGTGTAGATACATGATAAGGGAATAACGTTTAATGTAAGGTAAAGCCAGCAAAGTCCGATCAAGGATAGACCGAGGGTGATCAAAGAGGTAGATGGTAGTTCAGGACTGCTCTCTGGTTGTGGTAGGATGATTCAGCAGGTTACATATGTTGGGAGCAACACCACTTGACACTTCCTCTACCTTTCCCTCAACATGGGAATTTTCAGAGGGAAGGAGACAGTGAGGTTTAGGGGGAAAAAAAATTCAAAAGCTCAGAGTCCTGGAAAAGTAAAGATAGTAAGGCAAAGTGATGAAAATTAAGGATGAGGAGCATTGGAGGGGAGAGAGAGTCACAGAGACACGATGAGGAAGGATTTGAATATGAGAATGACCAGTTTAAGTCTCAAATAGAGTACCTAGAAGAGCCCGTAGAGCGCCAGATTTGTGGGTTCGATCCTGACGTCGGGTGCTCTCTGTAAGGAGTTTGCACGTTCTCCCTGTGACTGCAGGAGGAGGTGTCTCTTCCAGGAACTCCTGTTTCCTCCCACATCTTAAAGACACGTGAGTGGTAGGTTAAATGTGTAGGAAGGAATTGCAGATGCTGGTTTAAGAAGGGTCACGACCCAAAACATCACTTATTCCTTTTCTCCAGAGATGCTGTCTGTCACGCTGAGTTGCTCCAGCTTTTTGTGTAGGTTAATTGGCTACTAGTAATGGGAGTAGCTCAGAGTCTGGAAAAGTAAAGATAGTAAGGCAAAGTGATTAAAATTAAGGATGAGCAAAAGGCCAAGGATAGAGGAGAATTGGAGGGGAGGGGAATTTAATGGTACTGTGGAGAAGTCCAAGGTGTTTCGGTGAACTGCATCCAAAATGGGCTGGATAACAGGAGGCAGAGATTACTGGTGGACAGGTGTTACATAGAAACATAGAAAATAGGTGCAGGAGGAGGCCATTTGACCCTTCCAGCCAGCACCGCCATTCATTGTGATCATGGCTGATCATCCACAATCAGTAACCTGTGCCTGCCTTCTCCCCATATCCCTCGATTCCACTAGCCTCTAGAGCTCTATCTAACTCTCTTTTAAATTCATCCGGTGAATTGGGCTCCACTGCCTTCTGTGGCAGAGAATTCCACAAACTCACAATTCTCTGGGTGAAAAAAATTCTTCTCACTTCAGTTCTGAATGGCCTCCCCTTTATTCTTAGACTGTGTCCCTTGGTTCTGGACTCCCCCAACATTGGGAACATTTTTCCTGCATCTAGCTTCTCCAGTCCTTTCATAATTTTATACGCCTTTATAAGATCCCCTCTCATCCTTCTAAACTCCAGTGAATACAAGCCCAGTCTTTCCAATCTTTCCTCATATGACAGTCCCTCCATCCCAGGAATTAACCTCATGAACGTATGTTTTTCCAAACATAGACACAAAATGCTGGAGTAACTCAGTGGGTCAGGCATCATCTCTGGAGGAAATGGATAGTCCATTTTCTCCAGAGATGCTGCCTGTCCCGCTGAGTTACTCCAGCATTTTGTGTCTATCTTTGGTATTAACCAGGATCTGCAGTTCCTTTTCATTACACAGGTGTTTTTCCTGACTGGTAATCTGCAACAAATGACTTACGTACCACAAGGATCGATGCTGGGACTTACGTTTGGATAATACTGGTATTGATTCACAAAATGCTGGAGTAACTCAGCAGGTCAGGCAGCATCTCAGGAGAGAAGGAATGGGTGACGTTTCGGGTCGAGACCCTTCTTCAGACTGATGTCAGGGGGGTGGGACAAAGGAAGGATATAGGTGGAGACAGGAAGATAGAGGGAGATCTGGGAAGGGGGAGGGGAAGAGAGGGACAGAGGAACTATCTAAAGTGGGAGAAGTCGATGTTCATACCACTGGGCTACCCAGGCGAAATATGAGGTGCTGTTCCTCCAATTTCCGGTGGGCCTCACTATGGCACTGGAGGAGGCCCATGACAGAAAGGTCAGACTGGGAATAGGAGGGGGAGTTGACGTGCTCGGCCACCGGGAGATCAGATTGGCCAACGCGGACCGAGCGCAGGTGTTGAGCGAAGCGATCTCCGAGCCTGCGTTTGATACTGTATATATATATATATAAATTACTAGGATGAAAATTTAGAGAAATGATGAATAAGTTTATTGCTAACACAAAAATTTAGAACATAGAACATAGAGTACAGCACAGGAACGGGCCCTTGAGCCCACAATGTTTGTGCTGAACATGATGCCTTGTTAAACTGACCTCATCTGCCTGTACATGATCCATATCCCTCTATTCCCTGCACTACCAAGCGCCTATTCAAAAGCCTCTTGAATGCCTCCGTATGGTATCTGCCTCCAGTGGCAGTGCGTTGCAGGCCCCCACCACTCTCTGTGTAAATCCTCATTGATTATCCAATGGTACAATCGAACAAAGCAAGGCAAATTCCTGTGGAACAGAGTTTGAGAAGTCAAAGGTACGTCTCCACCTGTTCTTTCCAAGTCACCTGTTTGTTATCGTAAGGCCTGCCTCAAATTACTTGCACACAGTTTGCTAAAATGTTATTTTCTGAAAGCAATCTTCCTAATCTGCATTTGAATGAGTCAATACTAACTGCTTTCACCAACTCCCTGGGGAGCTTTCCATGGATTCCTTGTTGAGTCGGGCTGCAAAACTCAGAACGGATAAGGTTTCCTTTGTTTGGTCAACAATTCCAGCATTGTGCTGGAGAAAAAGTTTGGAATAAGGGGGGTGGCTCAAAACTATGAGAGGGTTTAAAGAGAGAAAATAAGGAGGATCTGTTTCCACTGGTGAGTGGGTAGGTAACCAGAACTTACACACTTTAGATTGTTTTTTTAAATTGTTTACCCTATCTCCAGCCGAGCCAAAATTTATTGACCATCTCTAACGGCTATCCTGAGGATGGTTGTGTGGTTCTGGTTCTGGTGGATTACTGCGCAAACACCTCATAAGTGGTTATCTCGTGCAGGTCGGAGTGAGTAGAGTAGTGATTACATTTTGAAGTGGGCCTTTTTGACCAAGTTGAGGAGATCTTGTTGCTCAATCCCCTTTTTAAATGACTGAACATCGGTGTGTTGGGTGGTAGCATATTCCATTCCCTTATCGTCGTAGGGTAAAGGGAATATTGGTGCAAGGTTCATTGAAATTCAGCGAGTTGATGATGTATTTTGTCTCGTTTCATGGCAGTTGGTGTCTGGGATGACGGGAGATTTGGTGGCGTGAGTTTGTGAATCTCTTTGTAAATTGCAATAAGTCTTAGCCTGATTCTGCGGAGCTCCAGGGTATCCCATCCGAGAGAAGTCAGCGTATTATCCACGCTTGATTTGCGCTTGTAGTCATTACGTACAAAGCGAGCTGCTCGATGTTGTACTTTCTCCAGGGTGATCTTGTTGTTGTTGTTGTTGAAAGGCTCCCACACAGCTCCACAATACTCCAATTTGGGTCTGACCAGGGACTTGTAGGCATTCTCTTTGATGGATGTACTACATGCATGAAAATTTCTTTTAAGAAGGCCGAGCGTTCTATTTGTTTTGTTAGACACTTGGCCAATATGCCTCGCCCAACTTAAATCTTTGCTTAATTCGACTCCTAGATATGGGTAGTAGGGTAGTCTGAAGAAGGGTCTCGACCCGAAGCGTCACCCATTCCTTCTCTCCTGAGATGCTGCCTGACCTGCTGAGTTACTCCAGCATTTTGTGAATAAACACCCTAGATTTGGGTGATGGTCGACAGCAAGTAATGTGCGCATTTGGTAGAATGACTGCAATTCATGTGGATAAGGTGTTTCCATATATTGCGTAGGAAAGAGCTTCAGATGCTGGTTTAAACTGAAGATAGACACAAAATGCTGGAGTAACTCAGCAGGACAGGCAGCATCTCCGGAGAGAAGGAATACGTGACGTTTCGGGTCGGGTCTGAAGAAAGGTCTCAGCCCGAAACGTCACCTATTCCTTTTCTCCAGAGATGCTGTCTGACCCCGCTGAGTTGCTCCAGCTTTTTTGTGTCTTTGCACATATTGTGTGATGGCTTTGCTGTAAC
Source organism: Rhinoraja longicauda (assembly GCF_053455715.1). Taxonomy (NCBI): domain Eukaryota; kingdom Metazoa; phylum Chordata; class Chondrichthyes; order Rajiformes; family Arhynchobatidae; genus Rhinoraja; species Rhinoraja longicauda. The sequence continues at coordinate 13,516,331 of NC_135962.1, forward strand.
TGAGATTTTACTTGAGACATAAATACACCAGGGACCCGAGTTCAATCATGACTACAGGTGCTGATTGTGTGGAGTTTGTACGTTCTCCCTGTGACCGCATGGGTTTTCCCCGGGTGCTCCAGTTTCCTCCCGCATTCCAAAGACGTGCAGGTTTGTAGGTTGATTGGCTTCGGTAAAAAATTATAAATTGTTCCTCGTGTGTCGGATTGTGCTAGTTTACGAGGAATGCTGGTCGATGTGGACTCGGTGGGCCGCAAGGGCCTGTTTCAATGCTGTATCTCTAAACTAAACTAAACTAAACTAAACTAAACCAAACATCTTTAGTCTCTGTTTATTATTGCCAACAGTGTTAATGGGTTGGCCTTGGGAGCAGCACAGTGAATAGCTGTTGGGAGAAATCAGAAAGAAAGTAGTCAAATGTAGTGAAGGGTCTCGACCCGAATCGTCACCCATTAATTCTCTTCTGAGATGCTGCCCGTCCCGCTGAGTTACTCCAGCTTTTTGTGTCTATCTTTGGTTTAAACCAGCATCAGCAGTTCCTTCCTACACAAGAGTATTTTATTGTCATATACACCAAAATGGAACAATTACATTCTTACTTGCAACAGTACAAGATTGTAAACACAGTACTCAATAGATAATATAATAAGCAAACAAAAAAAAAGAAGAATAATTTTTTTTTAAAGCAGTTTGTGCAAAAGAAAAGTATGTGGAATTTTTAATCATGAAGTAGATTCTGCGCGGTATCGAACATTCATTTGGGTCACATTTCCAGAGGTCACCCTCCCCAATAAGCAACACAAGAGTGGTGCCCCATGTTGTGCCACACCTGTGGAAACAGGAACAAATAAATATGTTCCAGCTGACCTCGCAACCCCAGACGAGTGGGATGGTGCAGCAATTTACTGGTACGCTGAAGCATTTGCTGAGCACATGTACACAATCACGGCGATGGTTTAATGGCAGCATCCTTGCCTCTGAGTTCAGGTCATTCAATCCCCACTCGAGAAACCTGAGCGTTACCAAGGCACAGGCAAAAATGATGCCTTTCAGATGAGATGTTAAACTTTGGCTGCACCTGCCTTCTCAGGGGGATAAATGTAGATTCCATGGCCACAACTTGCAGAAAGTTGTCCATTTTGTTCTGGGGAATAATTATTCTTCAATTAATATCTTAAACTGTATTATCTGCTTGTCATTACGAAACTGTTTGTGGGATATAAAAATTGCCTGTGTCATTTTCCCACAGGGTTTTCAAGAAGTATTTTGTTACCCATCCATTGCTCTGGCAATCGCAAACGATTTTTAACCAGTTCAACGAGATCTATTCAGAGAGAAAAAATGCATTTGTACAGTGCCATTCACTTGATGAATTACAATGAAAATGCAGTAGTTTAAATCAATCAGTTTGGTTGTGAAACATCAACAATGATGGTAAAACTGCTGGTGACGTGAGGTCAAGTTGAAGAATGACGTTAGCAGGTTAGGACAACAGATGATGAAAAACAGTAAGACAAAAGTGGATACAAATCCACAGGAACTGGTCTAACGACAATCCCAAATCCCAGTAATGTACTCAACGTCACACCAATTCTATAGTTGGGTAATGTAAATTAAATTTCAGGTTTGCTGGGTTTGTGTGGGCGTAATTATAGAAATCCAACCAAAGCATTATGTGGAATCACAAAGAACTGCAGATGCTGGTTTATCAAAAAAAAAGACAATGCGCTGGAGTAACTCTCCAGCAGCATCTCTGGAGAACATGGATGGATGGCACCTGTTCAGTTTCAGGTCAGGACCTGTCTGAACAGATGCCACCTGACCCACTGAGTTACTCCAGCACTTTGTGTCAATACATTATCTGTTAACTTCTGTGAGAGTTTTATTATGAAGATGCTACGGCCGTATCTTGAAAGAAAAGCCTTTGCATTTATCTAGCACAACTTAAGGATTTTCCAAAATACTTTGTGACTTTATTTGTCCCAACTTGATGTTGGTATCCCAAGGTTAATTATTCAGATGTATTTCTCAATATTTATCATTTTTAATTCTGAGGGTAGACTAACAGACAGAATCCTGAACACTTAGGACACTCGAGTATAACAGCCCCTCAAACACTTCTCAGGTGCATTGTTAAAGGAGGAACATGGGCGGCATTGTTGCATTGTGAGAGAATGTAGTGAATTTATAGTGCGTAGAGAGTAGAGAAGGACATGTCTCAATTGTATGTCCTACATAAATATGAATAAAGTATGTGTTGGAAAAAGAATGGGAATCCTGGATGACTTAAATCCTCTGTCCTTCTCAGGGGGGGGGTTTCAAATGTCATAAGGCCATAAGTAATAGGAGCAAAATTAGGCCACTCGGCCCATCAAGTCTACTCCGCCATTCAATCATGGCTGATCTATCTCTCCCTCCTAACCCCATTCTCCTGCCTTCTCCCTGTAACCCCTGACACCCGTACGAATCAATAACCTATCTATCTCTGCTTTGAAATTATCCATTGACTTGGCCTCCACAGATTCACCACCCTCTGACTAAAGAAATTCCTTCTCCTCTGCTTTCTAAAGGAACGTCCTTTAATTCTGAGGCTATGATGTTGTAACACCCATGTATCACTGTTCTCCCATATCCTGCCTGGTGAACTCACCGAGTTGTAGAAGGGAATGAGAGGCAAACTTGTTGAAATGTAAAGAATCCTTAGAAGGCTTGACAGGATGGGATGGGATTTTTAAAAACTCTTGTAGAGACAGTCGTGGTCTCAAAATAAGGGACAGGACCTAACTAAGTGTAAGTCTTCACACAGGGAGGGGGTGGTGATTCTTTAGAATCCTTTACTCAGAGTGCAGTGGAAACAAAAAACAGATGTTGGTGAATACACAACAGGACACAAAGTGCTGGAGTAATTCAGCGGGTCAGGCAGCATCTCTAGAGACCCATGGATAGGTAACATTTCGGGTCATACACTGCCTAATACGCTGAGTTCCTCCAGCATGTTGTGTCTATCTTTGGTATAGAGCCCTTGCACGTAAGATCATAAGGTTAAAGCACGGAGTCGCTCAAGCGTTCTGGGGGACAAGCAAACTTCCAGCTGAGTTACTCCAGCATTTTGTCTACCTTTGATTTAAACCAGCACCTGCACTTCTTCCCAACACATTTTGTCTGTCCCACTGCAACATGTCCTCAAGGTAAGTCTACTTTGCATGGTGCATTCTCCTCCTCTCTCGTCGGAGAGAGGAAGGGAACTTCTGCTCGCTTACAACCCCCCCCCCCCCCACCCCCCCACCCCCCCACACACACCACCACACCCCAGCTCTGTAGTGTGCCGTGGGTCACCAGGTGTCAGGTTTACACTGCGTTTCTCACCACGATGATTTATCTAGTACTTTATCGGCACCGCGGTCGTCACATTGGAAGCGGCGCCAGTGGAAACGGAGACGCGAGCAGAGAGAGAGCTTAACTTCCACGGAAAGACAAACGACTCTCTCTCTCTCTGCAGTACAAAACGTGGAACATTTTGGCTCCTGTTCAAAATGCCTCGGGTTTCCACTGGCTCTGGGCTGCCAATGCCCTTCCAGAGCTGGATACACTACAGCAACTCTGGGCTGAGACGCCAGAATGAGCCCAGCCAAGACGTGCTACGACTCTGGATGGATGCCCCCGCTTAATGTCCACAACCCATCAATGCCATAATTACACGGCGTGTCCTGGAGCAGGTCCAGAGTCTGTCTGACCTCTTCCCTCTCGTGTCTTGCCATCTTTGAATTAGCAGTGCATTGCAAGCTCAGGACATGTTGTCCTCCACAATGTGGATGGCGGGACTTGCATATGAGGAAAGACTGGATAGACTGGGCTTGTACTCGCTGGAATTTAGAAGACTGAGGGGGGATCTTATAGAAACATATAAAATTCTTAAGGGGTTGGAGAGGCTAGATGCGGGAAGATTGTTCCCGATGTTGGGGGAGTCCAGAACCAGGGGTCACAGCTTAAGGATAAGGGGGAAGTCTTTTAGGACCGAGATGAGAAAACATTTCTTCACACAGAGAGTGGTGAGTCTGTGGAATTCTCTGCCACAGAAGGTAGTTGAGGCCAGTTCATTGGCTATATTTAAGAGGGAGTTAGATGTGGCCCTTATGGCTAAAGGGATCAGGGGGTATGGAGAGAAGGCAGGTACAGGCTACTGAGCTGGATGATCAGCCATGATCATGTTGAATGGCGGTGCAGGCTCGAATGGCCTACTCCTGCACCTATTTTCTATGTTTCTATGTGCAGGGAGGAGCTGCAGATGCTGGTGCAAACCGAAGATAGACACAAAATGCTGGAGTAACTCAGCGGGACAGGCAGCATCTCTGAAGAGAAGGAATTGGTGACGCCTCGGATCGAGAAGGATCTGGACCCGAAACGTCACCCATTCCCTCTCTCCAGAGATGCCGCCTGGTCCTCCGAGTTACTCCAGCATTTTGTATCTAACGTGTCCTCCACAACGTCACCTCAAGGGGAAGCGGCTTCCAAACTGCGGTGTCAACCGTTGTATTGTAATGAGTGGAGAACTGATCTGCCATCCGTGGCCAGAGAGGCTTCACTTTGTGGCACTGGTATCGGCCACAGTCACAAGTCAATAGACAATAGGTGCAGGAGGAGGCCATTCGGCCCTTCGAGCCAGCACCGCCATTCAATGTGATCATTGTTGATCATTCTCAATCAGTACCCCGTTCCTGCCTTCTCCCCATACCCCCTGACTCCGCTATCCTTAAGAGCTCTATCTAGCTCTCTCGAATGCATTCAGAGAATTGGCCTCCACTGCCTTCTGAGGCAGAGAATTCCACAGATTCACAACTCTCTGACTGAAAAAGTTTTTCCTCATCTCAGTTCTAAATGGCCTACCCCTTATTCTTAAACTGTGGCCCCTTGTTCTGGACTCCCCCAACATTGGGAACATGTTTCCTGCCTCTAACGTGTCCAACCCCTTAATAATCTTATACGTTTCGATAAGATCTCCTCTCATCCTTCTAAAGTCAAGGCACATTTATGACACGCAGGGAAACAACAGTTAAGCAGTCTGATGTGATTAACCTCTGTATTTATGTGGTGCCACATAAAAGATTTTTGGTTGGGACTGAGGTGTTGCAAGTTTACTGGAGATTTTGGCTTCAGAGTCTCTGGCAGAATTCTGGCACAAAAAACTGCGACAATTCAACGGCTGCTGAGAGCGAAGATGGTCCCGCTGTACTGCAGTGCTTGCCTGCAGAAGGCATTGCGTGGCAACTGTATGGGTCAGGGATCGTGACCTCGCCTGCTGTGCAAGGGCCCTATCACCAGGGTCTGAAGGAGGGTCTCAACCCAAACATCACCTATTCTTTTTCTCCAGAGATGTTGCCTGACCCGCTGAGTTACTCCAGCATTTCGGTATAACCAACATCTCCAGTTCCCCCCTACACGTACTGCCTGACCTGCTCAGTTACTCCAGCACTTTGTGTCCATCTTCAATATAACCAGCATCTCCAGTTCCCCCCTACACGTGCTGCCTGACTTACTGAGTTACTCCAGCACTTCAGCATAACCAGCACCTGCAGTTCCCCCCTACATGTGCTGCCTGACCTGCTGAGTTACTCCAGCACTTTGTGTCCTTTTGAGACTCAGTTCAGTTAAAACAGAAATCATTAAGTTTCTGGCTATTGATGGTTGAGGAGATAGGGCAGGGAGTCCAGTCATATCTTGTTGACAAAGGGGGTGAAGGCCTACACGTGTATAATGAGCAATAGACATGTTTGTTTCCATTGCAACATAGTGCTGGAGCATGTTGCTTTAAGGTGCAACTGTTGGGGAATTCCCTTCCACCATGTCAAAACCTGACAGCGCCTGAAGACAAACGGCCGCTTCTGGTTGGACAGCACTGATACTTTCCGCTTGGCAACAGGCCATTTCTATTTTCTGATTGGTTGGTGATCTTCGGCAGGCACACACATACGTCATGCCGCCGCGCTGCGGGGAGGGAGGAGGGAACGCGCAGCCGCAGAGCTCCACAAGGCCGGTGCAGGGAAGCCGCTTGGTCGGAGGGCGGCGCTGTGGTCGCTCAGTGAGGCGGAGACAGCACCGCGGGCGGTGGGAGTGCGCCACTGCAGGCAGAAGGCGAAGCGCCCGCTGATTGGCGGCGATGGGAAAAGTTGCACCTTGGCGATGTAATGGTCATAGAGTCAGTCATGGTGCGGGAAACTGGCCCTTCGGCCCAACTTGCCCACACCCACCTACATGATGTCTCTTGTTATGTCTCATTTTCACACCTTACCCTTCCTCAGGCAGCCAGCATTATCAGAGACCCACACCACCATGGCCACACACTCATTTCACCCCTGCCATCGGGAAGAAGGGACAGGAGCCTGAAAACTGCAACGCCCAGGTTCAGGAGCAGCTTCTTCCCTATAGCCACCAGGCTATTAAACACTACAACCTCAAATACGCTCTGAACTACATAGATTATTGTTGTGATCATTGCACTATTATTTGTTTTTTTGCGTGTACGTATGTGTGTATATATATATATATATATATTTGAAGAAGGGTCTCGACCCGAAACGTCACCCACTCCTCTCCTAGATGCCGCCTGACCCGCTGAGTTATTCCAGCATTTTGTGATACCTATATATATCATCTATATATATGTGTATTTGTGAGTATGTGTGTATATGTATACACTGAACTTTTTTCTCTCTCGTTTATTATATTGTTTACAGTGTACTGTGTTTATATATTCTGTTGTGCTGCTGCAAGTAAGATTTTCATTGTTCTATCCGGGACATATGAAAATACAACACTCTTGACTCTCTTGTCTCTGTGTCTCGCTCTCCCCTGACTCTGTCCGAAGAAGGGTCTCGACCCGAAACGTCACCCATTCCCTCTGACCCGCTGAGTTACTCCTGAATTTTGTGTCAATCCCGTTTACACTAGTCCCTCCTGCCTGCTTTTGGCCCATATCCCTCTAAACCTGTCCTATCTATGTACCTGTCTAAATGTTTCTTGAACATTGCAACAGCACCTGCCTCAACTACCTCCTCTGGCAGCTTGTTCCATACAAGCACCACCCTCTGTGTGAAAAGATTACCCCTCGGGTTCCGATTAAATCTTTCCCCCCTCACTTTAAACCTATGTCCTCTGGTTCTGGATGTTGATCAATCCCCTAGGCGGATTGATCCATGCCTGACTTTCGTATTGCTGACCTGATCTATGATCCATGCCTGGTTTTTGTAGTGTTATCTGTATTATATATATATAAAACGCTTATATAGAAGTTAAACGATTTGTGGAAATCTACATTTCTTACACTGGATTCCCCTGCTCTGGGCAAGAGACTCTGTGCGTTTACCCGATCTACACCTTTCATGATTTTGCAGACCTTTATAAGACCACCCCTCATCCACCTGCGTTCCAAGGAATAGAGTCCTAGCCTGCCCAACCTTTGCCTTTGGCTCAGACCCTCGAGTCCTGGCAACATCCTCGAAAATCTTCTCTGCACCCATTCCAGCTTGACAACATCTTTCTTACAACACGGCGCCCAAAACTGAACACAATACTCTAACCAACTTTTTATATAACTGCAACATGACCTCCCATCTTCTATACTGAGTGCTCAGTGGTCATTAGCTTCTGACGCGCTCTGATTGACGGATGAGACAGGGGTAAACAGGTCGGCGTGCAAGTCGCGGTGTTAATCAGAACATTGCAAACAGTGCACCATCCAACATCAATCGGCTCAGTTACCCACGAGTAAGTAAGTAGACCTTACAACCACCAACTTTCTGTCACTGGTGCACCTCCTTTCTCTACCCGAAGCAATCGTACTTCCCCCTTTTCTGCCAGCGAATACTATATAACGTGACTTCCAGCGTTTCTCTCTAAATATCGTTTCCTCATCACCAGTGGACCAGCATTGCATGCGTGTTGTCAAGATTGTCCTGATGATCTGGTATGGTTTTCTTATCGAAAGAGCGCCGTGTCCTGATAACAGTTAATAGAGATTGTTTTTCTTTTGCCGTGTTTTCGTGATATTGAACGTGAATGTTTAGGCTCTTTCGTTGTGTTCAATGCGTTGACTTTACTTGTTCACGTTTCCGGGACATGCCTGGGCAGCGGACGGGTGGCAGAAACGCGTAGACTTTTTTTTTGTTTTGGTCGCCAAGGGCTACTTTTGTTTTTGTTTATTTACTTTACAATTTTTGATCGGCCGGGTGTTGTTTCGAGTTTGTGTGTTCATTGCTTATCTTCGATCGGAGTCACTGTGCTCTGGAAATGTAAAAGTGCAGTTTGGTGCCGGCAAACAGGCAGAACAGTTAGGACAATGAAGATACAGGAACCCGGAGCATAAGACAAACTGTCCAGCAACTCGCTTCTGGAACTGAGTCTGTCCCAATGCGGGTGTGAATCTGAACTGGGGTTTCACACCTGAAATTAACCCGCTGGCTCCAGTGGTTTAAAATTAACCCGGTGGGATCAGGAATGGGTGGTTGGGCTATTTGGAAAAAAAAATGATCTCCCGTCTGCGTTGATTGAATGTAGAAAAGAGGTGTCTATCGTGTGATAGTGTGCAGACTTTTCTAGGTTGTCCAGATTTCGGGGAAGAGTTTTCTTTTTTTGAAGGGGAGGGGGGTCTCAGTTCTGAGACGCTCTGACTTTATGGAACATTTTAGTTTGACATCTTAGTCAGTTTCAGAACTGACATTAAATGCCTCCCTCCGATCTCTAAATCGGTATTAATATTTATAAAAACACGTTTATGATTCATGTTGTACTTTGGGTCTTCGGCACGCTTCCTAGAGGACACTTGGTGTATCTGCAATGTTGAATCTTGTAATGTATCTGAAATTGAACTGCAATTTTGTTTCTACCGCGAGTTCTGTTTACCTGCAACGTGACTTATTTCCAGTGCGTGTTGCGATCCGACGTAACGTATCTGCAGCGAAACGAGTAGCCTGATGAAGAATATTGCCTCCGCAAGTGTATGATGCAATCCTCTGTTTATCCGGTATAGTTCCCAGCCACTGTAACTATGTAAACAGACCTTTCAAGATATTTACTTCCTCAGCGACTGATTTTGTGCGTGTCATCCAGTATGATCAGGACAACCACCACCACCTTCTCCGGTGAATCGTCCGCGCTGTATCTTTTTGATTTAACCCGATTGTACCCCAGTGTGGGACTGTCTAATTCTCGCACCGTTCTGGGGTTGCAAGGATTGTCATCTATCTGCACCGACAAGGGAACAGTGACATTCTCACTTGCATCAGCAGCAGACCGGGCCTGTAAACACAATACTCGTGGATGGCACATAAGAAACATTAAAACACACACAATACATTAATAACCCCCAATGCTAGTGCAACAGAGCACCAAGTGTTCAGTGCAACCCAAACAGCTTCACCATCAGTTTAACAAAAGGAAACCAAATGAAGGAATTTGTCGCCTCTTCTCCCTGATTTGGGCCAGTGATAGATAGCTGATCTTTGTACCAGAGGGCAGGCGTTTTTCTGCTGCCGGTTTACATGTGTTGACATTGCTTTTGATTTATTCCCGAGTCTCCCGCTGGGTTCTCGAAGCCGTCAGGGCAACAGCATCCAATTGGAAGCAAGCGCTTCTGTGCGGCTGTTGCAAACGACGATGAAGTTGATGGAAGGCGATTTCCAACTCAGCGAGTGCGGCCAGCAGTCACAAACCACATCACCCCTTTAGCAATGCCATCCAATGACCAATTTTTAGCACTTATTATTCAGCTTTGCTGGAGTTCTTTCCTTTTGGCAGACATAATAATGACCTTGTTGGAAATCTTATTCACCCTGCCGAGAACTATATATTTACTCTCTGGTATTTTTCCCCTTTGCTCTACCTTGTATTTCACTTGATTGAATTCACGTATGTATCTGATTTGATTGGATAGCATCCAAGTACTAGCTATTCACTGTACCTCGGTACATGCGACAATAATAATGCCAAACCTAAACATGAATTCAACTTCTGAGCTGGTCAACAAAAGACAGAAAATGCTGGGGACTCCTGGCAGGTTGGGCAGAATTTGTGGAGTATAGAAAGTCATTAATGTTTCAGATCCTAGGCTCTTGATTGTAACTTGTCTGAGTTCATATTATGTATCCTCAAAACTCTCTGTTTTCACCTCCACAATCTCCCCCCTCCCCCCAACCTCAGCTCATCAGGTCTGAAGAAGGGTCCCAACCCAAAATGTCACCTGTCCATGTTCTCCAGAGATAATTCCCGACCTACTAGAAGAAGGGTTTTGGCTCAAAATGTCGCCAGTCCATGTTCTCCAGGGATAGACCCAAAATGTTGGTGTAACTGAGTGGGACAGACAGCATCACGGGTGAGAATGGGTGACGTTTTGGGTTGAGACTATTCTGACCTGCTGAGTTATTCCAGAACATTGCGACCTTTTGTGTATTAACCAGCATCTGCAGTTCCACGTTTCGACCTGCAGAATATAACTGCACAACTTATGAGACACAAATTTCTGGTACTATTCTTGCATCATCCAGCCTGCACAAACTCAAGCTTTTCATTGCCCATCTTTGCTTGCTGCACCGATGCCAGTGATTTCTTGTACACATGTCACTGGCATCGATGCAGCAAGCAATTCAAAAGGCAAATGGTCTATTAGCTTTTAACATGAGAATACTTGGGTACAAGAGTAAAGATGTCTTGGTTGACGTTTCCGGTCGAGACCCTTCTTCAGACGGGGCATTTCAAAAAGTGCCCTTTCAACACCAATATTTCCCAGTCTATCATCATTTCAAAAATCCTCTGCTTTTCTGTTTACTCCACCAAAGTGGAAGACCGTGCATTTTTCCACCTTATATTCCTTCTGCTGTATTCTCGGCCATTCATTCAACTTTCCTGCATCCCACTGAAACCTCTATACATTCTCCACCCTGCTCACAATCCCGCCTAGTTCTGTACCACCAGCAGACTGGCAAATCTGACCTATGGTCCCTTGTGCCAAGTTACTGACATGGATTATGAGGAGCTTTAGACTTTAGGGATACAGTGCGGAAACAGGGGGTCCTTCGTCCCGCCGAGTCCGCGCCGACCAGCGATCACCCCGTACACTAGCACTATCCTACACTGGGACAATTTACAATTTTACTGAAGCCAATTAACCTACAAACCTGTACGTCTTTGGAGTGTGGGAGGAAACCGGAGCATCCGGAAGAAACCCACATGGTCATGGGGAGAACATACAAATTCCGTACAGACAGTACCTGTAGTCAGGATTGAACCCGGGTCTCTGGCGCTGTAAGGCAGCAACTCTACCGCTGCGCAAAACGTACAGCCCCTAGGTCTGAGGCCCAGGTATCCGTCCATGCAGTACTGCTCCAGTCACAGCCTGCTCACCCGGGAATGATCCATTCATTCCTACTCGTTAACCCCAGTTAGAGAACTCCACCCCTTCTACCTTTCCCAACCAGGTAAAACTTTCCTTTGTCTCCAACCTTTTTTTTTCCAGTTCTTATGATTGATCATTAAGGTGAAAGGATAAACCCTGTTTCTCTCTCCACAGACACTGCCCAACCTACTGAATATTTGGAGCACCTTCTGTTTCACTTTGGATGTCCGGCAGTGTCAGTATTTTGCTTTTGTGCTAGTTTGATATCTCATCCATAATATAGTACGTCTAATAAAGCTCTCTGAACATCACAATGAAATGGCAGCTGTGACCAAGTGCCAATGCCTCTGGAAGGAGACTTAAACATACATTGTTTCAGCTCAGGGCGTAGTGCGCCATCACAAAGATATTAATGTAATTGTTTCGGAAAGATCCCCACTTTGTAGTAGGTGTGTCTCTATTTTTGTCACATGCCCATTTCAACTCGTGATTAACTTCGATTGCATTCTCTTCTGCACCTAATGGATCATCATGCAAGATGATTCCAAGCAGCCAATCTCCCCAGGCACTTCTGAACTTGTCCAAGTTGAACTATATTAAGGAAGTGTTAGGTTGTTTGAAGTGCCACCCTTTGATTGAGCTGTCAAACCATTCCACCACCTTCTCTCTTAAGTGGCAAGGGTGGAGGTGTTTGCACAACTTCACAGGTTATAGGAGCAGAATTAGTCCATTCGGCCCATCAAGTCTACTCCGCCATTCAATCATGGCTGATTTCTGCCTCCTAATCCCATTTTCCTGCCTTCTCCCCATAACCCTTGACACCTGTTCTAATCAAGAATTTGTCTGTCTATGCCTTAAAAATATCCACTGATTTGGTCTCCACAGCCCTTAATGTCATCGCACCAACATATATATCACGGCTGGTTATTTATCGCACTTGCTGTTTATGTGAACGTGTTGAGGTCAGGGTGGTTACTGTGTTTCTCTGCAATGGAGCAGTGATAGCACAAAGTTCTTTAATGCAGCCTGCTTCTGTCGTATGCCCAATTCCATTCATCTCCACACTGACTATTCACCTTTTCTCTATCCTAAGCATGTGCCCATTTTTCCAGAGGGAGTTACCGTGATGAATGTCAGGTGGAAATTCACTCAAGACTTCCGTTTCAGTTCGGTTTAGTTTATTGTCACGTGTACCGAGGTACGGTGAAAAGCTTTTTGTTGCACGCTATCCAGTCAGCAGAAAGACCATACATGATTACAATCGATTCATTTACAGTGTATAGATACACGATAAGGGAATAATGTTGAGTGCAAGGTAAAGCCAGCAAAGTCCGATCAAGGGTAGTCCGAGGGTCATTGTTTGCTCCCCCTGACATCTATCTTTGCCAGCCACTTTCCCAATGTATAGGTTGCCAGAATGACAACTCCTCTCAGGACATCTCTACAACTGACGACCGTGGTGGCCAGATCCTTAGGGTTATTTGAAGAGGAGTTGTATGCATTTTTTGAAAGATCGGGGAATTGAGAGCTGTGTGGATCTGGCACAAAAGAGGACTTGAGGCCTGGGCCAGAACAGAGGGTTGGCCTCGAGGGAGGGACCTGGTAGACGGGTCTTGCTCATGTTTTCTTGTGTGCTCCCTCCTAGTCCTAGGGTTGGCTGTGGCCAGTGGCAAAGGTTGATGTAAAGATTAGCTTCCCCTGGTAAATCCTTGTGAATGCACCTGGAAACCCAGCGGACGATAATCCGAAGACAAAAGGAACTGTAGAGGCCGCGATCTTGAGTAAAACACAAAGTGCCGGTGTAACTCAGCGGGTCGGGTAGCATCTCTGGAGGAGAGTGTAGGAAGGAACTGCAGATGCCGGTTTAAACCATAGTTAGACAAAAAAGCTGGAGTAACTCAGCGGGCCAGGCAGCATCGCTGGAGAGAAGGAATAGGTGACGTTTCGGGTTGAGACCCTTCCACATCTGTGGAGGACATGGACAGACGATGTTTCGGGTCGAGACCCTTCCACATCTGTGGAGGACATGGACAGATGATGTTTCGGGTCGAGACCCTTCCACATCTGTGGAGGACATGGACAGACGATGTTTCGGGTCAGGACCCCTTATACTGCAATAATCAGCTCATGTTCACAATGTAGACTCACCTGTGAATGCAGGTTGCTTGTTTGAGATAAAGATTTGTGTTTGAAAAAGAGAAGTGCAACTGAGTTTTTTGTGATCATAAGAGCCCAGTATTAGCCAGACTCTGCATTGACGAACCAAAACACAAGACAGCTATTTAAATCGTAAAGTTGGCAAAGGACAGAACTAGCGGTGGTTAGACAGAACTCTGTTTTGTTTGTGCTTCTCTGAGGCTTATTCTTTCAGGATTATAACTGGAGCATGAGATTTAATAGAATAATGAAGGGTTTTAATAGAGGAGTTAGGACAAGATTGTTTCCATTGGCATAGCGGAGGCAACAAGAAGGCAGAGATTTAAGGTAATTGGCAGGGAACCCAGAGGGATTATGAAAGGATTTTTTTTTTAATGCAGTAAATTTTGATCTGGAATGTCTTGTCTATAAAGCACGAGCAGCTCTTAATAAAAGACTGGATATGTAATTGGGTAGGATTGAGCATGGGTACAATGGGCTGAATGGTAACTTCCCCACTTTTTAATGCAAGTTAGTCTGAAGTATAATGAGGAGGTGGCAATTAATTAACCCACCTAGTCTCCTTACACAACAATCCAGAGACTTAAACACAAAATCCGCACTGTGGCAGTGGTGGAATTTAAATTCAGTCATCAATTTGAGATTTGAGGTCAATAACTGAGTATTAGCACTGATGACTGATTTGTTGATAAAATGCTCTTTGAGGTAGGAAATCCGCCATTCGCACCTGATCAGTTGTTCATTAAAAGACACAACGTGCTGGAGTAGACAATAGACAATAGGTGCAGGAGGAGGCCATTCGGCCCTTCGAGCCAGCACCGCCATTCAATGTGATCATGGCTGATCATTCTCCGGCACGGTAGCGCAGCGGTAGAGTTGCTGCTTTACAGCGAATGCAGCGCCGGAGACTCAGGTTCGATCCTGACTACGGGTGCTGCACTGTAAGGAGTTTGTACGTTCTCCCCGTGACCTGCGTGGGTTTTCTCCGAGATCTTCGGTTTCCTCCCACACTCCAAAGACGTACAGGTATGTAGGTTAATTGGCTGGGTAAATGTAAAAATTGTCCCTAGTGGGTGTAGGAAAGTGTTAATGTACGGGGATCACTGGGCGGCACGGACTTGGTGGGCTGAAAAGGCCTGTTTCCGGCTGTATATATATGATATGATAATCAGTACCCCGTTCCTGCCTTCTCCCCATACCCCCTGACTCCGCTATCCTTAAGAGCTCTATCGAGTAACTCAGTGCTCCAGAGATGCTGTCTGACCCGCTGAGTTACTCCAACATTTTGTGTTTATCTTCAGTGTAAACCAGCATCTACAGTTCCTTCCTGCACAGTTGTTCGTTAAAATGTTTATTACTGAAGGAAGGACGTAAATCCCAATAAAGCACCATTACTTCTCCTTTGCTAGTGCGAAGTAATATGCAGGCAGAAGAGACCGCAGGTGCTGCAATCTTGAGCAAAGCACAAAGTACTGGATGAACTTAGCGGGTCAGGTAGCATCTGGAAGAAGGAAAGGACAGACAGCATTTCGGGTTGGTTCCCTACTTCAGACTGAGAGGAGTAGGCAGGGCCGTTTTTACAGCATTATGGGCCCCCGGGCAAAGCAGTGTACTGGGGCCCCTACCGTTACTCTCCCCCACCCCCCTTTCCCTACCAGCTCCCCCCGTGTCCTGCCGGCGAAAAGCACTTACCGAAAAGCACTTAGCGATGGACTTAGGGTGCTACATTGTTGCGAAAAGCACTTACAGATCGCTGTGAGAAGCACTTAGGGACCGAAAATGTTGCGAAAAAAGCACTTATTGAACCTATATTTTTAAAGTAGTATTTATTTATTGCAAGTCACTTAACATACACAGATCAGCATGGAGCCCCTATGCTCGTGGGGCCCCGGGCAAGTGCCCATCAGGCCCATGCGTTAAGACGGCCCTGGGAGTAGGAGGAGATGGCTGGGAAAGAGTGCCACAGCTGGGACAAAGCCTGGCGTGCGAGAGGTGGAAGATAGAGTAACCCGGTAGGTCAGGCAGCATCTCTGGAGAAATTGGATGAGTGATGTTTTGGGTCGGAAACCTTCTTCAGATCCCGAAGTATTCAGACCCTGAAAAATCTTCAGAGTCTGAAGAAGGGTTTTGACTCGAAACGTGACCCATCCTCCTCCAGAGATGCTGCCTGACCCACTGAGTTACTCCAGTACTTTATGTCTATCTTTGGTATAAACCAGCATCTGCAGTTCCTTCCTACACAAGTGATTGATGGAGGGGGGTTTGACATTTCGGGTTGAGACCATTCCTTCTCTCCAGAGATGCTGCCTGTCCTCCCCGCTGAGTTACTCCAGCATTTTGTGTCTTTCTTCGGTGTAAACCAGCATCTGCAGTTGCCTCCTACACATAAACATGCGCCTGTGTGACTGAAATCTGAGTGGAGTCTGAAGAAGGGTCTCGACCCGAAACGCCACCCATTCCTTCTCTTCACAGATGTTGCCTGTCCCGCTGAGTTACTCCAGCATTTTGTGTCCACCTGCGTGACTATCTAGTTACGATGCTTGTCTGCTGTGTACAAGCCTGAAGATCGCAAAGTGCTGCAGTAACTCAGTGGGTCAGCAGCATGCAAGGAGAACATGGATAGGTGATGTTTTGGGTCAAGACCCTTTTCCAGACTGGATTCTAAAAGCTTCTCCTGATGAATCCCAT
This sequence comes from Rhinoraja longicauda, assembly GCF_053455715.1. Taxonomy (NCBI): domain Eukaryota; kingdom Metazoa; phylum Chordata; class Chondrichthyes; order Rajiformes; family Arhynchobatidae; genus Rhinoraja; species Rhinoraja longicauda. Next base: position 13,532,559 of record NC_135962.1, read on the forward strand.
ATTCATGCACGCAATGCAGATCACAAACACAGGTGGAGCATCATTCTGAGGGCAGGAGTACAGGGTGCTGCAGAATTAGCAGCTTTAGGTGGGCAATGCAGATCACAAACACAGGTGGAGCATCATTCTGAGGGCAGGAGTACAGGGTGCTGCAGAATTAGCAGCTTTAGGTGGGCAATGCAGATCACAAACACAGGTGGAGCATCATTCTGAGGGCAGGAGTACAGGGTGCTGCAGAATTAGCAGCTTTAGGTGGGCAATGCAGATCACAAACACAGGTGGAGCATCATTCTGAGGGCAGGAGTACAGGGTGCTGCAGAATTAGCAGCTTTAGGTGGGCAATGCAGATCACAAACACAGGTGGAGCATCATTCTGAGGGCAGGAGTACAGGGTGCTGCAGAATTAGCAGCTTTAGGTGGGCAATCCGCACAGTTATTTTGTTTAGTTCGGTTTTTTATTGTCATTTGTACATAGGAACAGTGAAGGTACTGTTCGCATGCTATCCATTCAAACAAAACTAATACAATCAAGCCATCCATAGTACACAGATACAGGATAACGTTTAACTTAGTTTTCAGTTTAGAGATACGGCATGGAAACAGGCCCTTCAGCCCACCAAGCCCATGCTGACCAGTAATCACCCCATACACTAGGACTATCCCACACACTAGAGACAATTTATAACATTTACCGAAGGACCCAAACAGTCTTTCCAGGTGAGACAGAGGTTCACCTGCACCTCCTCCAACCTCATCTATTGCATCCGCTGCTCCAGATGTCAACTTATTTACATCGGCGAAACCAAACGCAGGCTCGGCGATCGCTTCGCTCAACACCTGCGCTCGGTCCGCGTTGGCCAAACTGGTCTCCCGGTGTCCGAGCACTTCAACTCCCCCTCCCATTCCCAGTCTGACCTTTCTGTCATGGGCCTCCTCCAGTGCCATAGTGAGGCCCACCGGAAATTGGAGGAACAGCACCTCATATTTCGCCTGGGCAGCTTGCAGCCCAGTGGTATGAACATCGACTTCTCCCACTTTAGATAGTTCCTCTGTCCCTCTCTTCCCCTCCTCCTTCCCAGATCTCCCTCTATCTTCCTGTCTCCACCTATATCGTTCCTTTGTCCCGCCCCCCCTGACAACAGTCTGAAGAAGGGTCTCGACCCGAAACGTCACCATTCCTTCTCTCCTGAGATGTTGCCTGACCTGCTGAGTTACTCCAGCATTTTGCGAATAAATACCTTCGAATTGTACCAGCATCTGCAGTTATTGTCTTATACTACCTGTTGCTCCACTGCGATTTCTCCTCAAGGTATATACAACCTATTAACCTGCACCTCTTTGGAGTGTGGGAGCACCCAGAGTAAACCCATGCGGTCACGGGGAGAAGGTACAAACTCCATACAGACAGTACCCGTAGTCAGGATCGAACCCGGGTCACCGGTGCTGTAAGGCAGCAGCTCTACCGCTGTGCCACCATGCCGCCCCCAGAGGGAACAACATTTTGTGCTAGATATAACATTAAAGGATAACATATCGTGCAAGTTATTTGGAGCTCTGGACAAACTCCAGCAGAATATCGTCAAGAGTTCTGAGCACAAGCTGGGAGAGCATTTAGCCCAGATTCAGCAGAATGATACTCGGGCTAATGGAGTTAAATTATGAGGTTAGATTGCATAGATTAGACATGTCTTCTCTTGAGCAGATTAAGGAGTGACATAATTGAGGTGTTTAGGATGATGAAAGGAACCAGGATTGGCAATTCTATTTAGCCCAGGGTATTTGAGACAATTATGGTGTTATCCTCTCCCACTACTCTTCAATACCCCGAGAGAGGGATAATTGAACTTGAGCTGAGTCTGTGACTGAGCCGCCCGTGTGACCCAGCTTTGCCATCAGGGGGAGCTCTTGATGGAATTCTGGAATTATTCCTTTCTGGGAAAGGAAAAGGTGTGTGATACAGCGGGACATTATCAGCATTGGAAACGGCAAAGGGAAAAGGGCGGATGAACAAAGGAACACAGTGCAACAGAAATGTAACATGCAATCTTCTTCTTTCGTGTCCATCGTTCAAATGTTACATCACTGTCATCGCCCGTCCTGAAAAGCTTCCGGCGACAATCAGTGGGAGCCTCACTTGTACAGTAGACGATGGTGGTGGCAGAATTAGCTCAGTACACTTCCGGTTTCCAGCCCCGCAATGTGGACGCTTCTGCTATGGGGCGCAAAGTGCAATGAAGCTGGTTGATCTAAATAATTTACTTCTTGAAAGGTGGGCCTTTATGTGACATCCCACAGACTGATAACTAAACACACAGTGAACCTGAAGGTGGACACAAAGTGCTGGAGTAACTCAGCCGGCAGCACCTCTGGAGAAAAGGAATAGGTGACGTTTCATGTCGAGATCCTTCTTCAGAACTGAAGGAAAGACGACCTGAAATGTCACCTATTCCTGCTCTCCAGAGATGCTGTCTGTCCCGCTGAGTTACTCCAGCATTTTGTGTCCATCTTTGGTTTAAACCAGCATCTGCAGTTCCTTCCTACACAAAGCGTACTTGTCCCCATGGTATGGGGAAGATTTATCTGTGTATCTGGTATGTATCTGGTATATGTTTATCTGGTATGGGGAAGATTTATCTTAGTCTCATTGTGTGTGTGTTTGGTGATGGTGTATGTGTGTGTGTGTGTATGTTCGTGTGTGTATGTGGTGATGGTGCGTGTGTATGTGTGTGCATGTGTCTGTGTGCGCATGCATATACCTTTGGATGTATTTGTATGTATGTATTTGCCTGTGTGTTTGTGCCTGTCTGTTCTATGTATGCTTTCCTTTTGTATGAGTGTGTATGTACGCAGGTACATGCATGTGTATTTGTTGGTGGGGTGAGTATGGGGCAAACCGTACACACAAGTGGGTGGCATGGTGGCACAGGCGTAGAGCCGCTGCGTACAGAGCCAGTGATGCGGGTTCGATCCTGACTGCGGGTGCTGTCTCTATGGAGTTTGAACGTTCTCCCCGTGACCGTCTGGGTTTTTCTCCAGGTGCTCCGCCGGTTTCCTTCCACACTCCAAAGACAGACAGGCTTGTAAGCAAATTGGCTTTGGTAAAATTGTAAATTATTCCTAGTGTGTAGGACAGTGCTGGTGTGCGGGGATCGCTGGCCGGTGCGGACTCGGTGGGCTGAAGGGCCTGTTTCCGCGCTGTATCTCTAAACTAAAATAAACTAAACTAAAAGTCTTTCCATGGCACCCTGCATCACTGTTCTGTGGTGGAAAGCTCTACATTCTACCACTTTTTGGTAAAGACTTAACTGCTGAGTTATTGGGCCCTTCTTTTAGTCTTCCTCCTTTAATGTGCATTTATACCGCATCTTTGGTACTCTTGGGTTGTCCCGAGGTGTCTCGCAGTCAGTGAGCTTGTGCTGCAGTGTGGGAAGTGCCAAAGGCAATGTGTATACCTGGATGCACTGATAGTGATGTGACAATGGCCAGGTAACTGCAAGCCTGGTAAAGAGCTATAGACAAGGACAGCTGGGGATAGATTTCCTGCTCTGCACTATAGCATTGCAGGATCTTTTATGTCTGTGTTAATGGGTAGATTAATCTAAAAGCAGCTTTTCAGATGGTGCAGCTCTCCCTCACATTGCAGTGGTAACCTGGATTTTGTGATCGGGTCTGGGATTTGATACTAAAACCTGACTACAGGTGCTGTCTGTACGGAGTTTGTACGTTCGCCCCGTGACTGCGTGGGTTTTCTCCGGGTGTTCCGGTTCCCTCCCACACTCATGGGCTGAAGGGTGAGATGGCCCTCAGTGGAACCTTGGCTGACGTCTGAGGCATGTGGATTCGCAGCATCCTTAATAATGGTTCAAAATAATGAGGCAACTTGTTTCTGCCACTGTTGGCTGAGCGATCAAAGTTCAGGGCATTCTCTTCCATCTGAACTGCAAATTCGAACACCCACTGAGGAGGCACCCTTGGGTGAATTAGCAACCATTATCATGCACTCAGATATCAGAAGGAACCTTGAACCTGTGGACCTCTGACTGTGAACTCAGTGTAAGCTCAAACAAGTTGGCAAAAGTAGAGATGGCATTGGGCCAGGGAGTAGAAATGCCGGGTCAATACTGTAGCTTGTTTCACACACACATGCACACACACGCACGCACGCACGCGCAAACACACACGTGCACGCATGCACTCACACACAGACACACACGCATGCGCACACACACGCACGCACGCGCAAACACACACACACACACACACACACACACATATATACCTTTGAAGAAGGGTCCCGACCCAAAAATACGATCTATTCATGATCACCAGGGCTGCTGTCTGAACTGTTTAGGAAGGAACTGCAGATGCTGGTTTAAACCCAAGATGGACACAAAAAGCTGGAGTAACTCAGCGGGACAGGCAGCATCCCTAGAGGGAAGGAATGGGTGGCGTTTCAGGTCAAGACCCTTCTTCAGACTTAAACTTCAGACTTATTGCCTGAAGCATAAAAGATTCGATGGGGTTTTGTTGGTGGAAGTGGAGATGAGGTGGAGATTGATAGATCCATGATAGTGTGGGTGTCAGGGGTTATGGGAAAAGGCAGGAGAATGGAGTTGAGACGGAGAGATAGATCAGCCATGATTGAATTGAGTGACTTGATGGGCCAAATGGCCTAATTCTGTTCCTATAGCATGAATTTATGAGCTTTTGAGGATGTTTCCTCTTGTAGGAGAGTCCAGAAAGTGGGACCACTGTTTAAAAATAGTGAGTCATCCATTTAAGGCGGAGATGACGTGAAATTATTTTTCCTTAGGATGGTGTGAATCTTCAGAACTCTCTATCTCAAAGGGCATTGGAAGCAGAGTTTTTGAGGTGGTGCTAGACATTAGATAAGCAATTGGGTGAAAGGTTATTGTATGTAAGTGAGTCTGCGGAGTTAAAGTTTGACAATCAGATCGTCCAAAATCTTATTAAATGGCTGGGCCAGCTTCCTCCTGCCCTTAATTCGTGTGGGAATGTGCTGGTTTTAATAGACAATAGACAATAGGTGCAGGAGGAGGCCATTCGGCCCTTCGAGCCAGCACCGCCATTCAATGTGATCATGCCTGATCATTCTCAATCAGTACCCCGTTCCTGCCATCACCCCATACCCCCTGACTCCGCTATCCTTAAGAGCTCTATCCAGCTCTCTCTTGAATGCATTCAGAGAATTGGCCTCCACTGCTTTCTGAGGCAGAGAATTCCACAGATTCACAACTCTCTGACTGAAAAAGTTTTTCCTCATCTCAGTTCTAAATGGCCTACCCCTTATTCTTAAACTGTGGCCCCTTGTTCTGGACTTCCCCAACATTGGGAACATGTTTCCTGCCTCTAACGTGTCCAACCCCTTAATAATCTTATACGTTTCGATAAGATCTCATCTCATCCTTCTAAATTCCAGTGTGTACAAGCCTAGTCGCTCCAGTCTTTCAACATATGACAGTCCCGCCGTTTTCATTGTTAATGCAGCTCGGCTGAGGTCAGAGATCAGCTGATGTTGAAGTGAGACAGACGGATCATCTTTTTTTAATCTGCAACAACCTTATTAACATAAAGCTTTGGAAATGTTATTTCCTGTTGAAACCTTCATGTTCTCTGTAGTTCAGAGAAGAGTATGAATTGGGCTCAGGCCCATTGTTTATATTGTCTTGGAAAAGTGTATGGAAATTCTTTAGTGTCAGTACAGGTCCACCACCGACATTCTGGCACCCTTGACTCCAGAGCCTTTCTGGATTATCCATATTGCCAGTTCAACAGAGGTGACGGGCACCAAGAGGGGAACCGACGGTACCAGAACTGTCCGCCGAGGGACTGAGATACCAGTCCGTGAAGTCGGCTATGGGAACGGATCTGCCGGCTCCGGCCAGGCTGGGGTTCCAGAGCCCTGGCCGCAGAGGCCAAATTCGACCCGCCGATCGGCGTGGAATTCCTGATGAGGTTGAGATCGGCACCTCGGACAGTGGAACTTTACAGTAACATCTTGGACTATATTGATTGCAAGTACAGCGCGGAAACAGGCCCTTCGACACACATAGTCCAAGCTGATCATTGATCACTCATTTACACAAGTTCTATGTTATCCCACTTTCGCGTCCACTTCCAACACACTGGGGCAATTTACTACAAACCCGCACGTCTCTGGGATGTGGGAGGAAACCGATGCACCTGGCCGAAGGCCACACAGTCTCGGGGAGAACGTGCAAACTCCACACAGACAGCAGCCAAGGTCAGGCTTGAACCTGTGTCTCCGGAGCTTGCGGCAGCAGCACGACTAACTGCCCCACTGTGCCACCATATCTTGGGAGGTGCCCTTCAGTGAAGGGAGTTCCAGTGAAGAAATTCATCATCGCCATCGGGACATCAGGGCAGCCTTTGGTCATAGAAGGAAAAATGTGATTGTAGATGAAGACCTGAGACTTGGCAGGAAACCAGGCAGCAGTGAGCCCTGCCCTCTTGTTGTTGTTGCAATCTGGACTATCTACCAGGCCACACCATCTCCGCAAAATCATTTAAAGCCACTGGCAAGATAAGTAAACCAGCATCAACAATGATAACACATCCTCAGTGGTAAACACCTAATTACACTGTCAACTCGGTTTTAGTGTTATTTAGAGATACAACATGGAAACAGGCCCTTCAGCCCACCGAGTCTGCGCCAATCAGTGATGACCCATATACTCGTTCTATCCTACACACTCAGGACAATTTCCAGAAGCCAATTAACCTACAAACCCGCACGTCTTTGGAATGTGGGAGAAAACCGGAGCACCCGGAGAAAACCCACGCAGTCACAGGAAGAACATACAAACTCCGGGGTCTCTGACGCTGTAAGGCATGTGAAGCCTTTTAGTGGGCCTTGCTGAATATCACCAGAGATGGGCAACCCTTTGTTAAGTGGAGGTTTTTGCTGCTTAAGGGGGACTTGCCCATCAGAGGTCAGCTAAAGCAGAAATGGGGCAGATTGATCGTCCTAGACAACCAAGGCCCTTAATAATAAAATTCTGCAGACTTTGACCCCTCCTGCTGAATCTTTTGGGTTTAGGCCTGCAGAATATTTTGTCTGGTAAAAAAATATTTTATCAATCGTTTCACAAAGGAAAGGCCCACTCAAAGCCGAGTACCTTCCTGTTGTGAAGCTTGGCAAGTGCTCATAGGCCCCCCAGAGTGGCCGGGCTTCACATTGGCTGAGCCTGCCGCCCCCACCCACTCCTCCTTCCCACTGCAGAGCAAGGTAAACATTGCCCTTTTTTTTCATAGATCCGAAAGAAAACCACAAAGGGCGCTCGATCACTAAATATATCAGGCAGTGGCTAAATGGCGGAAGTGAGACCTACTGCATGGCAACAGGCCTGTGACTTTGGACTCAGATGACTAAGCAGTTTACTTTTTATTTATTCAGCTGTAAACAGGTTTAATGCCGATAGGGACCTGAAACTGCACAGACCACTAAGCCCACAACTCAGTCGCGAGGGGTGAACTGGGCTGGATGTGCAGGAAAGAGGGGGGGGGGTTGAGTTGAGGCTTTAGTTTTAGAGATACGCCACGGAAACAGGCCCTTTGGCCCATCGAATCCGCTCTGACCAGCGATCCCCGCACATTAACACTATCCTACACACACCAGGGACAATTTACACATACACCAAGCCAAATAACCTACATACCTGTATGTCTTTTGAGTGTGGGAGAACGTGCAAATTCCGTACAGACAGCACCCTGTAGTTGGGATCGAACCGGGGTCTCTGGAGCTGCAAGCACTGTAAGGCAGCAACTCTACCGCTGCGCCACTGTACCGCCCCTCTGTAAGGCAGCAAGGTTATTAAAGGTAAGGTAATTAAATCCACAACTCTCGTCGGGGGCAGCACGGTGGCACAGCGGTAGAGCTGCTGACTTAGAACACCAGAGACTCGGGTTCGATCCTGGCTAAGAGTGCTGTCAGTACGGAGTTTGTACATTCTCCCCGTGGCCACGTGGGTACTCAGTTTCCTCCCACATTCCAAAGATGTGCAGATTTGTAGGTTAATTGGCTTTTGTAAATTGTCCCTTGTGTGTAGGATAGAACTAGTTTATGGGTGATCGCTGGTCAGCGTGGACTCGGTGGGCCGAAGGGCCTGTTTCCACACTGTGTCTCGAAACTAAACTAAACACCCACCAGCCCACCGTTTCTTCCTATCCTTGCCAGAGTTTGAGAGCATAGATTCAGGAAGATCCTCAACTCCTTCAATGCCACCACGTTAGCTCCAGAAACTTCATGTTCATAATTTATAAGAGCATGTGGCCCCTCAAATCTACTCTGCCATTCAATCATGGCTGATCTACCTTTCCCTCTCAACCCCAATCTCCTGCCTTCTTCCCGTAACCCATGACACCCGTACTAATCAAGAATCTTATCATTCTCGGCCTTAAAAATATCCATTGACTTGGCCACCACAGCCTTCTGTGGCAATGAATTCCACAGATTCACCACCCTCTGACTAAAGAAATTCCTCCTCATCTCCTTTCTAATGGTACATCCCTCTCTCCCTTCCTCCCTAAAGGTACATCTCCCCCACCCAACTCTGTCATCATGCGGTACCACCTGTGGCTCCACTAATGTTAATCCAGTTCCCTTATCTCCTCTTTTACTTTCACAATGATAATCTCAGTTAGAGAGAGATTGCAGCAACATATTTTAGTTGAAATCTTAATAAAATCCCTAGTTTAATTGCAACACACAAAGTTGTTTCATTGCTGAATATTTTTACATCTGTTTTGATTGTCTAAAACAAAAGGACATAAACCATTCTTGCATAACATCTTTAAAATGTTTTAGTGCGAATGATCCAAATATAATTGGTTTCTGCACCAGTTGTATTTAGTACTAGACCAAGTGGACCCCTTGGGCCCAAACCTCTCTTACATTGGTGCAGCATCCTCTCCTCCCCCCCTCTCCCCTCCCCCCCTCTCCCCTCCCCCCTCTCCCCCCTCCCCTCCCCCCCTCGCCCCTCCCCCTCACCCCCACCCTCCCCTCCCCCTCCCCATCCCTCCACCCCCCCTGCCCCCCCTCCCCTTCTCCTCCCCCCCACTCCATCCCCTCAACCTCCCTTATCCTCCCTCCTTCCCCCTCCCTCCCCCCTCCCTCCACTGCCTCCCTCCCTACCTCCCTCTTCTCGCATAACATCTTAAAAATGTTTTAGTGCGAATGATCCAAATATAATTGGTTTCTGCACCAGTTGTATTTAGTACTAGACCAAGTGGACCCCTTGGGCCCAAACCTCTCTTACATTGGTGCAGCATCCTCTCCTCCCCCCTCTCCCCTCCCCCCCTCTCCCCCCTCCCCTCCCCCCCTCGCCCCTCCCCCTCACACCCTTCCCCTCCCCCTCCCTGCCCCCCCTCCCCTTCTCCTCCCCCCCACTCCATCCCCTCAACCTCCCTTATCCTCCCTCCTTCCCCCTCCCTCCCTCCACTGCCTCCCTCCCTCCCTCCCTCCCAGGAGATAGATTTAAACTTTAAAATGTGAATAACTTTAAAAATATAACACCGATTTCAATGAAACTTCTTCCATTAGCACCAAAGGGACGACGATGAGTAAGGTGGGCCTAAAATTGTTGCGCTATCGTGTACCGTTTTGGCTGTAGTTCAGGAACAAACAAACAAACAGACGAGAGTTTTAATCTAGGGATGAGGCTGGTCCTTGCGAAGTGTATAAATGCAAGTCTTTCTTTCATCCTTTCTTTCTCTCTTGTCCCCCAGTTGCAGTTCCCTAGTTGTGAGTGCCCCGGTCCACTGGTTTGTTTTTGTGTAGGAGCCTGGAGTATGAATTTTTAAACTTGCTACTCATAAAGAGAACATCAGTGGCTGAAACTCTCTTGTCTCACATCCTTATTTCCCCAGGAGAGAGCCTACGTTTCAGAGTACAATGTTTACATATCTGTTGGGTTGCTGCACGTAAGAATGTCATTGTTCCGTTTCGGGACATATGACAATGTGACAATCTGCATGGGTTTTGTCCGGGTGCTCCAGTTCCCTCACACACTCCAAAGACGTACAGGTTTGTAGGTTAATTGGCTTCGGTGAAATTATAAATATCCCTAGTGTGTAGGATAGTGCTCGTGTGTGGAGGTATGGGGATCACTGGTCGGTGTGGGCTCGGTGGGCCGGAGGGCCTGTTTCCACACTGAATCTCTAAACTAAACTATACAATAAAACACTCTTGAGTCTTCTTTTTGACTCCTGATCACCACTCAAATTCAATACTATTGTCTCAGTTGTGATTAGTTAATCTCAGGCCTGTAGCATTTTTCACTCTCAGGACAACAAATGCTGGAGTAACTCAGCAGCTCAGGCAGCAATTGGAAAACATGGATAGGTGACGTTTCGGGTTGAGACCCTTCTTCAGACTGACACTTCCTACATTTTTCACTTTCACATCTCCTTGTGGGTCGTAGAATCAGAGAGAAGGGAAGCAGGCCCTTTGGCCCAGCTCGTCCATGCTGACCAAGATGCCTCATCTACACTAGGCCCATGGGGGGAGGGGCAGCACAGGATTTTCCTTTCAATGCCGTTGCACGAGCAAACTGCAGTGGGGAATGGCTCGATTGTAATCATGTATTGTCTTTCCGCTGGCTGGTAAACAGGCAACATAATCTTTTCACTGTACCTCGGTACACGTGACAATAAACTAAATTGAACCGAACTGAACGGAAAGGCGGGCAGCCCCACAAGTGGTGAGAGTGTCCACACTCCTAGCCTGGGTACTCAGTGCCAGGCACGGTCAGAGGGCGGGCGCTGCCAGTGAGAGGATGGCGTGAACGGTCCATGTGGCAATGTTCGATAATAATGAAAACCACTGACGCTAGAACTTTGAAATAAAAGCAGGAAATGCTGGAAACACCCACCCACAGAACCGAAGGACTACTTTCTGATTACTCTTTAGTACAAGATTGATATCTTTTATGTCAGGTGGACGTAGAGATCTTTTTTATTGTCACGTGTACCGCCAAGGTACAGTGAAAAGCTTTTTTGTTGCATGCTAACCATTCAGCGAAAAGGCCACACATGATCACAATCAAGGCATCCACAGTGTACAGACTCAGAATAAAGGGAATAACATTTAGTGTAAGATAAAGTTTAGATTCTGTCTGCATTTTAACCTGTGTGAAACTGCATGGTTGATTTATTTTCTGTTTCTGTGAATCCATTATCTATTTTCTTCAGTACCTGCTTCTGTCTCCGTCCGTATGTTTGTGTGTACCACTGCCGCTGTTTCTCTGTACACCCGTTCTATGTTTCTATTTCCAGCCCTCTGCATCTGTTCCTGTGCACTGCACTTTGTGTTCTCTTATCTGTCACCGCGTGTCTCAGTCATGTTCTTTATTATTCTCGTCTCACTCTTTCTGTACCTACAGACCTCTGTGTTTCCGCTGCTGTGACTCGTTTTCCTTCTTTGTTTTTCTCTCTCTCGATTTCCCTCTGTTTCCCTACCTGTATCTCTCTTAGGGCCTCTATCTCTTTGTCTATCCTCTTCTGCCTAAAATACCGCAATTGCTAGAAATATGAAATAAAAATACACAACTCACTAGGCACCATCTCTGGAGAAAAAATGGCTAACTGTTCAAGTCTATCAATTAACACTGCACGCAAAAATTGGAATAAGTCTTCCATTTAGCTACACAGCAGATTTTGAGAGTTGATATCTAATTCAACAATTTCAGATAACCCAACTTTTCTTGTGTATCAGAGCTGGCCAGTTCTGCTCTAAGGTCAACACAAGGAAGTGCAGATGCTGGTTTACAAAGTAAGGCACAGAGTGCTGGAGTAACTCAGCGGGTCAGACTGCATCTCTGGAGACCATGGATAGGCGACGTTTTGGGTCGGGTCCAAAGATCGTAGAGCAGAGCAAGATAGACCACTCGACGCTAAAAACCTTAGTCTGTCATGGTGCCATTTTAGTAGGCAGAAACTTGCAGAAACATTTTAAAAGAAAAATAACAAAAATCTGTGAATTGATAGATGATATATATTCTGCATTTTAATGGTATCATCACACATACTGTTCCCCCAAAACACTGATTACACTGCGAGAGGCATAACGGGCGGCGGGTTTTGCTTACTAAAATGGCTCCTTTGCGTACTACACTTCAGTATAGGTGATTTCGACGGTGGTCTATCTTGCTCGGCTCTATTATCTTTGGTCAGGACCCTTCTTCAGACTGATTGTAGTGGGGAGAGAAAGCTGGAAGAGAGGTGGGAGCGGGACTAAGCCCGGCAAGTGATAGGTGGATACCGATGAAGGAGGATTTTGACGTAAGATGATCCACTTGTGACATTAACTCTATTCTTTCCTCTGTTCCACAGATGGGACCTAACCTGCTACTTCCAACTTCCTCTTTTTATATCAAATTTGCTTTCATTTGCTTTTTAATTCAAACAACTGCTGGGTTCAGCATCATCCAGTTCCAGCATTGCTTCTTGCCTCTGTCCTGTTCTCATTCATCTCCTTTTATTTAAACCTTCTCGAGATAGGTCAGCTGTGATATGAACCTGCAACACTATATTCTGCACTCTGGTATTTCTCTATTTGTATCTGTTGTACGATGGCAGGAATGTCATATGAAAAGGGACTGAATAGATTAGGCATCCATTCACTCACGCTAAGGAGGATGAGAGGATGACCTCATTCAAATGTACAAAATTAGTTTAGTTTACAGACACAGCGTGGAAACACACCCTTCGGCCCATCGAGTCCGCGCCGACCAGCGATTCCCACACACTAACACTATCCTACACGCACCAAGGACAATTTACAATTTTACTAAGCTAATTAGCCTACACACTTGTACGTTTTTGGAGTGTGGGAGGAAACCAGAGCACACGGAGAAAACATTCGAACTCCGTACAGACAGCACCCATAATCAGGATCGAACCCGGGTCTCTGGCGCTGTAAGGCAGCAACTCTAATGCTGCTCCACCGTGCCACGTTAAAATCAAATGTGATTTAAGTTTTAAGGAAGAGAACAGGGAATGTCCATGCTAAACTGGTGATTCAAGGGGACTGCATGGCCCAATGTGTTGGCAGAGAGGGAGTGGTGAGAGAGTAATCTGAGCTGATGTATGTGGAGGAGGTGTGAATACAGGGAGAGGAATGAATTCAGCAGAGAGAAAATGGTGGATTGGTACGAACCAAAATATTGCATTTTTGCTGAAAATCTGAATTAAAGGAGAACTGGAAGTACAGACAGCAACCATGGAGAGAGAATACTGAGTTAATGTTTCAGGTCGATGAGCCATCATTAGAACTGGGAAAATTATGGATGTCAAGTTGCAAAGATTGGCAAGAGGGGAGAGAACACTACCCTTTTACCTTTCTCTACATCTTAAAACTTATTTATCTCTAATTCTTCCCAATCCCAAAGAAAGGTCATTAGCCTGTAGCATTTACTCAGTGTTTCTCTCTCCACAGATGCTGCCTGACCCGCTGGATATTTCTCTGTTTTAATCTCAGTGAAGTGTTTGGGGCATATTTCTCCATATAAACATGGAGTTTTTAAAAGCTAAAAATTTGTCCATTGAAGCTGCATCTGTTTTCAGTACATAAGCCTTGCATTTTATTTGTTTCCCTTTCATTGTCTCCTTCACTTAATGTTGAAAGTCTCTCTCTCTCCCTCTCTCTCTCTCTCTTTCTCTCTCTCTCTCTCTCTCTTTCTCCCTCTCTCTCTCTCTCTCTCCCCCTCTCTCTCCCTCTACAAGACTACACTTGCTCAGTAAAACACAAGGAAGTTGCTGTGCATTCACCAACGTCATTTACAGTAGATTGTCAGTGACTCACCGAGGTCTGCCTTTACCGTCTTTGTTTTAAGTGCGTGATTTTACCATTGTGCTGACCTGCAGCAAGATGAAGGCTCTTTTGATCTGTTTGATCATTAACTGTTTGTTAGCATCCTGACATCAACCCGAATGTAACTGACCAATGTTAACCCTGCTGCCGTTGTTAGATGTCCTCACTCTCAATGCAAAGGCTTATGAATTCCACATGCTGCGGGCTTCAGTCCTTAACACAAACTGGCATTTCCTTGTAAAATGCAGGAGTGCCTTAATGCAGAAGGAGTACCATGCCTTTTGGGGCCTGTACTTGGTGGAGATACCATGCCTCTGTTAAACTGAGGACCTATTCACGTTCTTTAGTAGATGTACCACTAGAACGAAAGTACCATATTTCTCCATTGTGACCTAACCAATAGTTGTCCACAACAACGTAACTGAAACAGATGATCTAATTGTGTAGGATGGAACTGCAGATGCTGGTTTAAACTGAAGACGGACACAAAAGCTGGGGTAACTCAGAGGGACAGGCAGCATCTCTGGATCCTGCACAGTCCATCTAACATAGGCAGACTTCCCCCGATGGGAAACTTAGACTAGCACCAGACTGTGGACTCGTGTAGGGTGCAATTACTCTGTTGCTTTTATCAGTCATTGTTTAGCCCAGTCCATCACACAGACCAGACTCCCTACCATTGCCTCCATCTACACTTCACACTGACTCGGAAAAGCAGCCAACAAAATCACAGACTTGTCCCTCCCCGTTCATTGCTTCTTCCCCCCACTGTCATCGAGCAGAAGATACCGAAGCTTGAATGCGTGCACCACCAGGCTCAGGAACAGCTTCTTCACCGATGTTATCAGGCTTCCGTACAGTCCTTCTGTCAGCAAGGGTACTGTCTGATTCACCTCTACCCCATTGTGAACATTGGACTTTGTCTCTTGAATTGATGTGCCACAATGCAGAGAACTACATTCTGCACTCTCTGCCTTTCCCATTGCTCTCCCCTTTTTTTAGTTTAGTTTAGAGATACAACGCGGACCAGTTTAGTCTAGAGATACAGGCCCTTTGGCCCTTCAAGTCCGTGTTGACCAATCATCCCCGCACACTATAAAACTATCCTATACACTAGGAACATTTCACAATTTTTACAAAAGCAAATTAACCTACAAACCTATACATTTTTGGAATGTGGGAGGAAACCAGAGCACTCGGGGAAATCCCACGCTGTCACAGGGAGAACATACAAACTGTACAGACAGTACCTGTAATCAGGATTGAATCTGGGTCTCTGGTGCTGTAAGTCAGCAACCCTACCGCTGCGACCAATGTACCTATTATAATTCAATTTGGCTTCACTGTATTTATGTATAATATCTGATTTCATTGGATAGCATGCAAGACAAAGCTTTACACTGGATCTCTGTACAGTTGGCAATAATAAAACTAAACGAAAAAAATAATTACATGCATTGAAACAAGCTTAGCCTTCTGTGGGGTAAGTGTTTCGTGTTGATTTTAGTGAGCCTGCCAAAGGTGTGTAAGGTCTAATGTGTGGGAAGGAACTGCTGATGCTGGTTTACACCGAAGATAGTCACAAAATGCTGGAGTTAATCATCGGGTCGGACAGCATCTCTGGACAGAAGAAATGGGTGACGTTTCGGGTCGAGACCCTTCTTCAGACCGGAGACTTCAGAAGGACTGAGTCTGAAGAAGGGTCTCGACCCGAAACGTCACCCATTCCTTCCAGAGATGCCGTCCATCCCGCTGAGTTACTCCAGCATTTTGTGCCCAATTGACATCTGCAGACTCACTGAATAGTAACGGGAAGCCTAAAATCTCCAAACTGTGGACTGGTGCAGGATGGGTTTACGCTGTTGCTTTCATCAGTCTTTCTGTTCTGATCATAGGGACCGTCCTCTGCTTCCATTTCCAAGAGAGCTTCCCCCAGAGTGCGCACCGTAAGGCCACGGTTGAATGCCATGGATCTGTGCGAGGCGGAGGAGCACGACACTGACGACGAAGTGTTTGGCCACGACCTGACGGCGCCCGACAGTGGGTACAGCGAGGCTGGCGGCAACAGTCCCCCCACCTGGAACGCTGGCAGGCCACGCCTCTTCCACCAAACACACCCCTGCAGACCAGCGTACAGCCACGCGGAACAGTGTGACAGGGGCACTCAGACCTCCAGCTCCACCCCCCCACCACTCCACCCGCAGCCTGCCAATCCCATCTTACCCAGCGCAGTGGGAAGTGAGCCACAGAGACTGTTCCATGGTAATCAACTTTTCCCATTTGATTTTCTCTCCATGAACACATGTTTCGTGTCGACAAACGTTATTCTGTTCAATAACGATGCATTTGCATGCTTCAACTTTAAGATTGCTGTCTTTTCGTCCGAGAAGTGTGATCAAATAACCCTTTCTCATTTTGGATCTGTTTTAAAGTCAAATGCAAAGTAATGCAATGCACTGCAAGTGCTCTATTTGTCTCTCTTGTTTGTCGTACGTGGCTCACCACTCTCTGTCATTTCATTTTCTCTCTTGGTCTCTCTGTGGTAAACCCCTTCTTTCGCCACCTCTTTGCTTCCATATCTGTTGTGCTGCTTGCTGTAAGTAAGAATTTCATTTTTCAGTTTCAGAACATCTCTATACTAAAACTCTCGTTTGTTTGTTTGTTTGTTTGTTCCTGAACTACCGCCAAAAACGGTGCACGATCGCGCGACAATTTTAGGCCCACCTTACTCACCGTCCTCCCTTTGGTGCTAATGGAAGAAGTTTCATTGAAATCGGTGTTATATTTTTAGTTATTCACATTTTAAAGTTTAAATCTATCCTCGGGAGGGAGGGAGGGAGGGAGGGAGGAGGGGGGGGGGAGGGAGGGAGGAGGGGGGGGGGGAGGGAGGGAGGAGGGGGGGGAGGGAGGGAGGGAGGGGGGAGGAGGGAGTGGGGGGGAGGGGAAGGGGGTGGAGGGGAGGGGGAAGGGAGGGGGGAGGGGGAAGAGGTGGTGGGGGAGTGGGAGAAGTAGGGAGGAGAGGGTGCTGCACCAATGCAGGAGAGGTTTGGGCCCAACGGGTCCATTTGGTCTAGTGTGACAATAAAACACTCTTGACTCATAAGGTCATAAGTTATAGGAGTAGAATTAGGCCATTCGGCCCATCAAGTCTACGCCATTCAATCATGGCTGATCTATCTCACCCTCCTAACCCCATTCTCCTGCCTTCTCCCCATGACCTCTAACACCCGTACTATTCAAGAATCTATCTCTGCCTTAAATATATCCACTGACTTTGCCTCCACAGCCTTCTGTGGCAAAGAATTCCACAGATTCACCACCCTCTGACTAAAGAAATTCCTCCTCATCTCCTTTCTAAAATAACATCCTTTTATTCTGAGGCTATGACTTTTGAGGCTTTGATTCTGAACCTAGACTTTCCCACTAGTGGAAACATCGTCTCCACATCCACTCTATCCAAGCCTTTCACTATTCTCTACATTTCAATGAGGTCCCCCCTCATTCCTCTAAACTCCAGCGAATATAGGCCCAGTGCCGTTAAATTGGGTTAAATTGTTGCTGTGCATAAACTATGTAAGAGCATCAAGACACGCCTTTGTTACTTCTGCACACGACTTACGATTAACTAATGAAAAGACCAAGCAATTGGAAGGGGAAGAAGCAGAATTGTCTATACGTTCATTGTCTGTGGACTGGGAGGGGAACTCATCCACACAAAATAAGCACCCTGCTTGACAACAAGGTCTAAGGAACCTCGCGTGGTGGCCCTCAGAATTTGTTGCTGTGAGGTGCGGTGGATGTAGCTGATGTGCCAAGAGAATCCATTGTGGTCTGGCCACAGATTAGCATTAGGTCATTTGCAAATTCACAGTGGCTAAGGCCTGTTTCTGGTCAGGCTTTGACAATTGACTGTGGTGCATCTTGTAGATGTTACACTGCAGCCGCGATGCATGCATGCATGGTGGGAGGATTGAGTGTTTAGGGTGGTTTGTATTGTGTTAGTCAATTAGTTGTCTTTGTCCTGGATAGTGTCAAACTAGGTAAGTTTTGTCAGAGTGCATTTATCCAGACAACTGGAAAGTATTCCATAACCCTTCTGACTTATTTATCCCTGTAGGCCCAGGGGCCGATGTAGGCCCGGACACTGTAGGCCCGGGGGCCGATGTAGGCCCAGACACTGTATGTGGAAATTGGGTATTTTTAAAGCAGAGGCTGTTAGTTTCCTGATTAGTAAGGGCATCAGAGGTTACGGAAGCCAGGAGAATGGGGTAGGGAAGGAAAAATAGATCAGCCACGATTGAATGGCGGAGTTTACCCGATGGGCCGAATGGCCCAATTCTGCTGCTATGTCTTATGGTTTTCTGGAAAGATTTAGGGATGTCAGGTTATGAGTCATTGGCAGTAGGATACCCAGCCTCTAATCTGCTCTGATGATCTCTCATATCATGCAAAAATATAACGCTTCATTTTAATTAGTTAGCAAAACAAGCAGATGCAAACCCCGAAATTTGCTTGCAAAGTACTCCTAAATACAGAGCCCAACTGCTTGTGGTCAAGAGACACAAGAGACTGCAGATGCTGGAATCTGGACCAAACAAACTGCTGGAGGAGTGATGGGGTAGACTTTGGCCATTCGACCCATCAAGTCTACTCCGTCATTCAATCATTGCTGATCTATCTTCCCCTATCTTAACCCCATTCTCCTGCATTCGCCTCATAAACCTGACATCCACGGGCTACATGAGTGGAGGGCGTGGAACGGTCGCCGTTTTCGGCGCATAGACCGCAGCAACCCTGATGCAGCATCTCGATCCGAAACATCAACCATCCTCCTGCCTCCACAGATGCTGCCTGACCTGCTGAGTTCCTCATCCAAGGCCTCTCCTGCTGACACAAGTGGTGATGGCGTTGAACTTGGAGGTGATCACTGTGGAGGTGGGAGGGTTGTGAAAGTGAGTGTCTGACTCTTTTGGAGACATGACCAGGCAATTTTCAGATTACACTTGGTGTTGCTGGACTTGGTGAGGTCAGGGTTGATGGGTGAGTGGGTGAAGCGAGATGGGAAGGTGAACGATAGATTACTCTAAGCTGAGAGGGAAACGAAGGCGATGGGCAGGCAGGGATGCAAAATAACATTTAACAAGAAAAAACAAAGGGCAAGGTGTAGAGAAATGGTTGAAGGCCTTGGAATGAAATAATCATTTTCATTTCCAGTTTACTTTTATTGTTCTTTTATCGTATTCAAGAGAGAGTTAGATATAGCTCTTAGGGCTAACGGAATCAAGGGATATGGGGAGAAAGCAGGAACGGGGTACTAATTTTGGATGATCAGCCTTAATCATATTGAATGGCGGTGGTGGCTCGAAGGGCCGGATGGCCTGTTCCTGCACCTATTTTGTACGTTTCTATGTTTCTATTGTTGGATGAGTTACATCTTGTTGTCGCAATCCAAAACCAGCCATCTCTCACAGATCAGCGGATACACTCGAGACTGAGGGGGTTGGATCTTGTTGAGCAAGGGATCTAGAACTGGCTGAGATGCAGCCGATGCCCAGTCTAGTTGTATGCTAGACCTGGCTTCTGCACTGACTAGGCCTGCTTTTTCTTCCCGTATCTTTATCTCCTTTAAGAAGCTGTGGTTCGGCAGGAGTGGTTAATTTATTCCCAGGGACATTTCAGTTCTGCTCCTGCCACACAATGCAGTACTCGCCCACTAGGCCAGGCCAAGAAGACAGCAGCAAGTTCATTTATTTACAATTACTTAAATGTTAAGCCATTTGGATGCAATTGGATACAAGTGGTGTTGGAGTAGAGAAGTTCCTGCTTGACCAAGTGCATGAAGGTGTGTGTTAGTGTAAGAGCACATCTTTGTCAGAGTGCAAGTGGGTGTGTTTCTGCCTGAGTGTACACGTGTGGGGCCAATTGTTTGTGCATGTACGCGTGTGTGTGCGAACATGTGTTTAATTCAGTTTAGTTTAGTTTAGAGATACAGTATGGAAACAGGCCACCGAGTCCACCTTGACCATCAATCACCCGTTCACACTAGTTCCATGTTCTCATCCACTCCTTACACATTAGGGGCATATTACAGAAGCTAATTATCTTACAAACTTACATGTCTTTGGGGTGTTGGAGGAGATCAGAGCACCCGGAGGAAACCCGCGTGGTGACAGGGTAGGGTTGCCAACTGTCCCGTATTAGCCGGAACATCCCGTATTTTGGGCTAAATTGGTTAATACGGGACTGTCCTTGTCCTGTATTAGGCCCGGACACTGTAGGCCCGGGGGCCGCTGTAGGCCCAGACACTGTAGGCCCAGGGGCCGATGTAGGCCCGGACACTGTAGGCCCGGGGGCCGATGTAGGCCCGGACACTGTAGGCCCAGGGGCCGATGTAGGCCCGGACACTGTAGGCCCAGGGGCCGATGTAGGCCCGGACACTGTAGGCCCGGGGGCCGATGTAGGCCCGGACACTGTAGGCCCAGGGGCCGATGTAGGCCCGGACACTGTAGGCCCGGGGGCCGCTGTAGGCCCAGACACTGTAGGCCCAGGGGCCGATGTAGGCCCGGACACTGTAGGCCCGGGGGCCGCTGTAGGCCCAGACACTGTAGGCCCAGGGGCCGATGTAGGTCCGGACACTGTAGGCCCGGGGGCCGATGTAGGCCCAGACACTGTAGGCCCAGGGGCCGATGTAGGCCCGGACACTGTAGGCCCGGGGGCCGATGTAGGCCCAGACACTGTAGGCCCAGGGGCCGATGTAGGCCCGGACACTGTAGGCCCGGGGGCCGATGTAGGCCCAGACACTGTATGCTTACGGTGTTCGGGGAGCGGAGCTGAGTGCGTTCGCCTAACGGAGGTTGCGTAGCAACCCGCCTCCCGGCCCGGGCGGCCACCATTGGTGGAGCGGGAGCACGTGACCGCTGGATGGATGAGGTCACGTGGGGCGGTGACGGCAACTTGTCCTTTATTTGGGAGTGAGAAAGTTGGCAACCCAATGACAGGGAGAACGTGCAAACTCCACACAGACAGCACCGGAGGTCAGGATCGAAACCCGGGTCCCTTGCGCTTGGAGGCAGCAGCGTTACCAACTGCGCCACTGTGCCGCCCTAAACCCTGTTTGTGCGTGTGCGTTTGTGTGTGTGCGTGCAATGCAGGAATGTGTGTGTGTGTGCCTGCATGCATGTATTTATCCCAGGAAAAGGCAGCCATCTCCAGCAGTGGTCCCCAGCCCATGCACCCATGCTCCTACAATCACTACTGTACTGCTTCAGCAATTGAAGGAGGGCTGGTTGGGTGAAGTACTGAGGCTGCCATTGCTGGTGGAATAGACCTCCAGCTTGATTACCTGTGACCAGGAGCAGAAGTTAGAAAGATCAAAAGCCTTTTAACATCAGGTGGTCAGCAGTTGAGATTAATCTTTGAACTCAGCTTAATGGCTGCCGTCTGAGATTCTGCACAGACTTTTAGCATCAGGGTGCAGCTGGTAGAGCTGCTACCTCACAGCGCCAGGTATCCGAGTTCCATCCCGACCTTGGCTACTGTCCATGTGGAGCTTGAAAATTCTCCCTGTGATCGCGTGGGATTCCACCGGGTGCTACAGTTTCCTCCCACATCCGCAAAAGACGTGCAAATCTGCAGGTTAATTGGTCTCTGTAAATCGCCCTTAGTGTGTAGGGAGTGGATGTGAAAGGGGGGGTAACATAGAACTAGTGTGAACGGGTGATTGATGGTCGGCGTGGACTCTGTGGGCCGAGGTTCCCACGCTGTATCTCTAAACTAAACTAAACCAAGATGAGGTGAAGTTCCACCATGAAGGTATTATGTGCCAAGAATCAACTTTCCTCTTGCTCCTGACACATATGCCCACTACTGAGTTTTGAGCTCTTTCCTAGTTAAAATTTGCCTCTACTAAAGGGTGATTTAACTGAGCTGTTTGGACTGTTTAAAGTTGCTGATCGGATAAACAGGGCAATTTAATTCCCTGTGAACATGAGAACATTACCTAAGCCAGTGCCTGTTGTTGGGATGTTGGGGAGCAAGCGATTGGGAAGCAACAAATGCTGGTGGAAACTTGAAATGTTTTCTCCCCAAAGTTAAAGTTGGACCACAACAAACAATCTCAGAATGTGTGGGGAAGGAAATGCAGATGCTGGTTTACACTGAAGTTAGACACAAAATGCTGGAGTAACTCAGTGGGACAGGCAGCATGTCTGGAGAGAAGGAATGGGTGACGTTTCGGGTCAAGGTTCTTCTTCAGATGACTCAATCTCAGAAGTTGAAATGTTAGATTTTTGCCGCACTATTGTATTGAGGAATACGGAACTCATGTGGGTAAATGGAGCCTAGAAGCTGACCAGACAGGACGAGCCGGGGGTGGGATGTGGTCACGGAAAATGTGGGCCTAAATTATGATGCCGTCATGGTGTATATCACAGAGGCACGGAAAATGGAATCAGGGAAGTGATGCATGAACACAAGGAATATAAAAACAAACAATAACAAACACCAAACTCAACGTAGGAACTGACTGAAAACGCTTGAAACCGTCAGAGAACAAGGAATATACATCTCAGCCTTTCCCTATCTTTAAAAATAAATAGTAAAAGAGAAATTGCTGTGCTCAGCAATTCTTTCTGGAGTTTTCTTTAATAATAATAATAATAATAATAAACATTTATTTTATATAACGCTTTTCCAAGTGCTCAAAGACGCTTTACAAAAACAGTCATGACATAAAAACAAACAGACAAACTATCCTACTTGGTGCCTGATGGTTTACATTGAAAACATTGGAGGACAAACAAAACTGAAAGCATTTTCAAGGGATGAAATGGTCTTTCAACATATTGACTGTTCGCAGTTGCAGCGAGGTCATAAGAACATAAGTGATAGGAGCAGAATTAGGCCATTCAGCCCATCAAGTCTACTCCGTCATTCAATCATGGCTGATCTATCTCTCCCTCCTAAACACATTCTTCTGCCTCCTCCCCACAACCCCTGACACCCGTACTTATCATGAATCTATCTATCTCTGCCTTAAAAATATCCATTGATGGCCTCCACAGCCTTCAGTGGCAAAGAATTCCACAGATTCGCCACCCTCTAAATGAAGAAATTCCTTCTCATCTCCTTCCTTTAGGAGCTCTGTCGAAATCTGATGCTATGACCTCTAGTCCTAGACTCTCCCACTAGTGGAAACATCCTCTCCACATCCACTCTATCCAGGCCTTTCATATTCCAGCTCTGAGGTCATGCGCATTGATAGGAAAGTTGCAAGACAGCATATTTGTTAAATGACTTTAATGTTAGACTTTAAAGACACTGTGCGGAAGCAGGCCCTACGGCACACTGAGTCCGTGCTGACCAGCGATCACTACACACTAGGGACAATTTACAATTTGTACTGAAGCCAATTAATCTACAAACCTCCACGTCTTTGGAGTTTGGGAGGAAACCGGAGCAAGCGGAGAAAACCCACGCAGTCGCGGGGAGAACGTTCATTGTGTTGAACACGTTCATTGGCATTTATCTCACTCCACATCGCATTTCATTTTAACTTTATGTTTCTTTCTTGGCACGAAACACCAACTGGGTTTGACAAGGAAGCTGCAGGTATAAACTGAACTCCATTCAGAAGCTAGGCTTTCATGCGCCTCTCCTAAACTCACAATAAATCTGAGGAAGGGTCTCGACCCGAAACGTCACCCATTCCCTCTCTCTCTCTCCCTCTCTCTCTCTCGAGATGCTGCCTGTCCCACTGAGTTACTCCAGCTTTTTGTGTCTATCCTCTTAGTGGATGTTGCATTATCCCGTTCAACAGGAAAGGGAATCCAGAGCTTTGTCTCTTTTGACGACCCGTTGGTCTTAACGTTCACAGCTTGCAAAGTGACAGTTGATTCAACGCACCCTCATCTTAAGTTCACACTCCAGTTTACATAGAGCAGCCAGATGTTGAGAACATCTGTCGTCTCGTCAGCAACATTGCAGATCCCGTAACAGGCTTTCAGTTTCTCCTTTATCTCCTCGATGTACTATTGAAAGATGTCCAGCAAGTTTAACTTTCACAGCTATGAAATATGATCTGATGTTTTGTCAGATTGCATTCTGCTCAATAGCCACGCTGCCAAATGCACGCAGGGAATATTTACTGTAGTGGAAGCTTTGGTAAGATGTTTGTGGCTGAGGCTGGTTATGTGATTTGGTTTGAAAAAAATCCCTGAAAGTTTTCTGCCATTTCCCTTTTTTTTCCCCACCCTCCCAGCTGTGTGTTTATGGGGCATTGTCTCCCAAGTGTTGTAGTCTCTGTGTGGCTTACCAGTACACGCATGTGGAGCATGACAATAAACACCTACTGTATTCAGGCTATCTACTTCATCTAAGCCTTACTCCCAGGGTGGAAATGTCAAAGACTAGAGGGCAGAGCTTTAAAGTTAGAGGGGCAAAGTTTAAAAGGGATGTGCAGGGAAAGTTGTTTACACAGAAGGTGGTGGGTGACTGGGATGAGCTGCCTAGGGTGGTGGTAGAGGCAGATACAGCAGTGGCATTCGAGAGGGTTTTAGATAGGCATGTGCAGGGAATGGAGGGATATGGATAATGTGTAGGCAGATCACATTTGTTGATCTAGACATTATGTTCAGCACAGCCATTGTGGGCTGAAGGGCCTGTTCCTGCGATGCACTGTTCTATATAGTTCCATGGTAGATACTTGATGACATTGTAAAGATCACCCTCTCATTTGCTGCTTGTCCACATTTTGTCAGTAGCTACACCTTGGCTGCAATGGCTACTCCTGTGAAGTAAGTTGTTGGGTTGGTTCAGTCCACCAATACTAAATTAAAAATCACTCCTTTCTCAGAAGTCACAGAGATTACCAAAAATCATTGACGGTCGCGAAAACTTTGAGCCATGAGCACTGAAAGAGGACCTAGCTTAACTTAATTTAATTAAAATTGGCTTAATTTAATCGCGGCACAAAGTAAAGGGGATGAATGGCCTCCATTTCTACTGTTTATATTCTCTTATATTGTTTTGTTTATTGTCACGTGCACTGAGGTACAGTGAAAAGTCTTTAAAAAAAAGTATTATCACATTATTACATAAGATAATATGTATACAATCATAAATATCACTTTATTAAGGGATTGGACAGGCTAGATGCAGGAAAAATGTCCCCGATGTTGGGGGAGTCCAGAAGCAGGGGTCACAGTTTAAGAATAAAGAGTAGGCCATTTAGGACTGAGATGAGGAAAAACTTTAGAGTGTTGTGAATCTGTGGAATTCTCTGCCACATGAGGCAGTGGAGACCAATTTGCTGGATCTTTTCAAGAGAGAGTTAGATTTAGCTCTTGGGGCTAACGGAATCAAGGGATATGGGGAAAAAGCAGGAACAGGGTACTGATTTTGGATGATCAGCCAATCAGCCATGATCATGTTGAATGGCGGTGCTGACTCGAAGGGCCGAATGGCCTACTCCTGCACCTATTTTCTATGTTTCTATTATAATTTTTTAAACTATACACTTGTATTGATTAAACATTTTACTATTTGACAGGAAGTGAGGGGATTAAGGGATATGGGGTTAGTGCAGGAAAGTGGTGCTGAGGTGGAAGATCAAGCATGATCTTATTGAATGGTGGAGCTGGTTCAAAGGATGGAATCGTCTCCTCCTGTTTCATTTTCTTATGTTCTTATATTTGCAGTCTAGGCAAGGCGAGCTTATTGTTTAACGTGATGTTCTTAAAGAGTGCGAAGCAAGGATCACGATAAGGACATTTGTTAACCAGTTAGGAACACCCAATGAAACAGTCAGACTAAGATTGACTACTGGAGGAAGCCACCACTGCGATCTGGGCTTGCATCATGAGCTCACATCTCATTCTCGCTCCAGGCCATCTCGGCAAACTCGTTTTACATGTAAAGCAGGCTCAATAAGGAAGTAAATTTTGCAAAAATAAAATCATGAATTTCCTCCCAAAACTGGATCCTTTCCGCTTTAGCCATGACTTGACACAGTGTCGCAGCGGCAGAGTTGCTGCCTTACAGCGCCAGTGACCCAGGTTCGATCCTGACCACGGGCGCTGTCTGTGGGTAGTTTAGATGTTCTCCCCGTGACCTGTGTGGGGTTTCTCCGGGTGCTCCGGTTTCCACCCACTCTCCAAAGACGTACAGGTTTGTGGGTTAATTGGCTATGGTAAAATTGTAAATTGTCCCTAGTGTGCGTGGGATGGTGTTAGTGTGCGGGGATCACTGATGTCAGCATGGACTCAGTGGGCAGAAGGGCCTGTTCCCAATCTGTATCTCTAAACTTAACTAAACTAAGACTCAGTGCAGGAGGACTCTCTCTTCTCGAGTCAGAGTACATGGCAACTCCCCCATAGGGACCTGTCCCTGTCCATAACTGATGTTACGGAGCAATACTATAGGAGATGCTATCCTCATGTCCTGGTTTCTCCATGGGTTGATACCTAAACATAATATTTGTACTGTAGGAGTGCTGTGGAGTTGGAGGTGATCTCCCTCATAAGGGACATTAAACCAAGGACTCCTCAGGGCACGAGATGCAACAACACTATTCAGAGATTCTTCTCTAGTTTCCTGGTTTCTCCTTGGGTTGACAAAGTAAACATAAGTCACCTGACGATTTATATGTTTGCTGGTAGTTTTTTGAGTTTTTATTTCTAGTTTCAGCTTCGGAAACAGGCCCTTCGGCCCACTGAGTCCGCACCGACCAGCGATCCGTGTACATTAACACTATCCTACACACGCTAGGGACAATTTATGCTTACACCAAGCTGATTAACCTACATACCTGTACGTCTTTGGAGTGTGGGAGGAAACCGAAGATCTTGGAGAAAACCCACGCAGGTCACGGGGAGAACGTACAAACTCCGTAACGACAGCACCCGTAGTCAGGATCGAACCGGGTCTCTGGCGCTGCAAGCGCTGTAAGGCAGCAACTCTACCGCTGCGCCACCGTGCTGCCCAAGCTCGAGCTTACTCTTGGTGACATGGCTGGTGTATGCTTACCTTACCACTGCCACTCTCATCATTCCTACTTGAAAATCTCCCAAAATCGGAAAAGTCTCGCTTTGTAACTATAGTCATACGAGTCAACCAGCATGGAAACAGGCCCTTCGGCCCAACTTGCCCATGCCGACCACGATACCCCATCTCCACTGGTCTCACCGACCTGTGTTTAGCCCATAACCCTCTCAACCTTTCCTATCCATCCTTAACATGTAACAGAAATATACATCTAATGTCATAGTGTCAGGATTACTGGATTGCATGTTAAGAGATCGAAGATTTTAAACATGGTTCCACACGTGGACTATACATTTTCAAAACTAAAGGGAAGGAAAAGAACAGCCCTGACGAGAGGGACGAGCATCTTAACCAGACTTTCCCTCCATGCTCCACACGATACACTCTATCCCTCCATCTTCATTTCCCACGGGAAGTCAAAGATGTTCTGGGAACATCCTCGATGGTCCGAATGGCCTAATTCTGCTCCGATGTCTTACGGACAGGCAAAAAAACATTGCAAAGAAAATAGGCCCAGATCATCACTCCCATAAATATTTATTTCTTTGCCAAAAAAAATCCTATAATCCGATACCCTTTGGGATTTAGTGGGACCGGACCTGTAGACTCCTGTCTATGTGCTACTCTTGTCATTACACAAAACACCGAAGATCGACACAAGGTGCTGGAGTAAATTAGCAGGTCAGCCAGCGTCGACACAAGGTGCTGGAGTAACTCAGGGGGTCAGGCAGCATCAGGGCCGTCTTAACGCATGGGCCTGATGGGCACTTGCCCGGGGGCCCACGAGCATAGGGGCCCCATGCTGATCTGTGTATGTTAAGTGACTTGCAATAAATAAATACTACTTTAAAAATGTAGGTTCAATAAGTGCTTTTTTCGCAACATTTTCGGTCACTAAGTGCTTCTCACAGCGATCTGCAAGTGCTTTTCGCAACAATGTAGCACCCTAGGTCCATCGCTAAGTGCTTTTCGGTAAGTGCTTTTCGCCGGCACGACGGGGGGGGGGGGGGGGCTGGTAGGGAAAGGGGGGTGGGGGGGAGTAATGGTAGGGGCCCCAGTACACTGCTTTGCCCGGGGGCCCATAATGCTGTAAAAACGGCCCTGGGCAGCATCACAGGATTACTGCAGCACTTTGTGTCGATGCTGCAGCCACCTATTCCTTTTCTCCGGAGATGCTCTCTAACCAGCTGTGTTACTCCAGCACTTTGTGTCTATCTCCGGTATAAACCATCATCTGCAGTTCCCTTCTACACAATACACAAGCGGCCATTTATTTCATGTCTTCTGCGTGTTCGATAGTGGTACAATCGTTTTTCAAGTGAAGCTGAGAGCAGGAAGTATACATGCACTCTGAGTCCCGCTCGAGCTGTAGACACACCCACAAACCCTGACCCCTGGCATTGCAGACCACAACCCTGGCTCTGATCCCTCCCCACCCAGCCCACAGTCAGCAGCCTGGCTCCCACTGCATTGCTTTCCCCCGGCATTCACCGCACATCCTTCTTGCACTCTGGCCTCCCAGCACATGAGCAGAGGATCTAGACCTAGATGAGCAGGACACCCGGACTTGTCAATCATCGGGTGCCGGATCATGGAGCGTTCTTGCGGTCCGATCTCCACTCCAACCAAGACCTGCAAATGCAAGCAGGCAGTCAGAGCCACCCGAACAGCTGGCAGATGTGTTCCCGACTCATACGCTCAAAAGCTTTAGGAGCAGAATTAGGCCATTCGGCCCATCAAGTCCACTCCACCATTCAATCATGGCTGAACGATCTTCCCCTCTCGACCCCATTCTCCTGCCTTCTCCCCATAACCCCGTCGACTCTTGCAGGTCTGAGTGGAATGTGAGGGGTTCAGAGTGCACGTGGGAATCCGAGAGGCTCCGGGAGAGTGATCTGGTGAAGAGAGATTAATTGTCAGAAACGTGTGGACTTGGAATAGGTCTTCTGTGTATTAACTGTGCCACCCCAACAGGGGACCAGGCACGGTCATACTGAGTGGAGGGGCAGACTTGAGGGCCGAATGACCTACTCCTGCTCTTATTTTTCTCGGTTATTGTGTCTGTTGGCAGAGTGCAGTATTTATCTTAGGCCCTAAGTTCAAAATTTACTCTCTGCCATATGTGTGTTTATTGTTCCTGCATTTCATCTAATTTTGGAATTTTGCTTGATCATCCAGTCTGCAAATAATCATGTAGCAATTCATGCAAATTTTTACTTACATGTGTGAACATCTGTATGTGTTGTGTTTAGTTTAGTTTAGAGATACAGCATAGACATAGGTCCTTTGGCTCACTGAGTCCACACCGACCATCGATCACTCGATCACTAGTTCTGTGTAATCCCACTTTGGCATCCACTCCCGACACACTAGGGGCAATCTTCAGAACGCCAATTGACCTACAAGCCCACACACGTGGCCCACACATGTGGAATGTGGGAGGAAATCGGAGCATCTGGAGGAAGCCCATGCGGTCACAGGGAAAACGTGCATACTCCACACGGAGAGCACCTGAGGTCAGGATCAAACCGGGATCTCTGGCACTGAGAGTCGGTGGCTCCACCAGCTGCGCCATTGTGCCGCAACTGTATGCGTGTGTGTGTGTGTGTGTGTGTGTGTGTGTGCGTGTTTGTGCACACACATGCGCATGTGTGCATGTGTGTGTATGCATATGTCTGTATGCGCATGTGTGTATGCGCATGTGTGTGTTTGTGTGTGCGTGTGTGTATGCACATATGTGTGCATGTGTGTATGTACATCTGTATGTGCATGTGTGTGTATGTGCATGTGTGCGTGTGTATGCACATGTGCGTGTGCATTTGTGTGTATGCACACGATTGCGTGCATGTGTGTGTGTGTATGCACACATGTGCGTGTGTGTGTATGTGTGCGTGCATGTGTGTGTGTGCGCGCATGTGTGTGTGTGCCTGTGTGTAGTTGTGTGTCCGTGTGTGGAGACGTTGGTGAAGACAGAGGGATAGAAGGAGTTTGCTTTATTTTAATGGAAGGGATAACTCTTAACTTGAACTGGCCTGCAGTCATTTCTATTACACTGGTAAATGATGAAGCAGTTGCAAGCTCGCCCTTTCAGCGAAGCCATGGTGATAAACAGAAGTCACCAGTTCTGCCCCTGGTGATTACTGTTTTGTAGCTGGCCCGTCTTTCAAATGGACCCACTGGAGGAGCAGTAAGTCCACTTTCCCTGTGCTGCTCACAAAGGAAGGAGCTCGATGAAGTGGGGGGGGGGGGGGGTGAGAGGAGGAACTGTTACAATGTTGGCTGACGATTGCTTTACTTCCCTCCCAGGCAATGAAGGGTATCGGCTCCATTTTGCAGAGGTCTTTGAGGTGCCGCGGGCCAACACAGCATCTCGCAGCAATCAAACCGATCACCTCCCCATGGATTTGCTACCGGAGGAGAGAGTGGAGATTCGGATTGGGCAGAAACTACGACAGATCGGTGATCAGTTCCACAGCTCTTACGTTGAAAGGGTAAGTTGCAAACTAAAGGATAGGTGTGGGGCAGGGTGCATATGGGGTTAATGACTCAGGATAATACCTATCCACGTTTGACCAACGGTAGCTGTCGTGGCTCAGTGGCTAACGCAGAAAATTCAAATCAGATGGGTCCGTTGCTAATGTTGAATGCACTGTGGAATGCACATCATTGAGTCCTTATGTTGCAATGGGAATTTCAACATAGTCTTGTGCTGTTCTCACCTTCCATCGGTGCCAAAGTAATGGGACCAATAAGTAGAAACAAAGAACTCCGGATGCTGGTTTATACCAAAAATAGACACAAAGTGCTGGAATAACTCAGTGGAGGAAAAGGATGGGATAGGATAGTGTTAATGTGCGGGGATCGCTGGTCGGTGCGGACCTGGTGGGCCGAAAGGGCCTGTTTCCGCGCTGTATCTCTAAACTAAAGTAAGCTACTCCGAGCAATGTCACGGGCAATTGTCCTTTCCAACTGCACCACTTCTTGTCAGCATATTGATGGCAGCTACGTACAAGGGGAACATTCAGTGCCTGCAAGGGAAGGGGTTCTCAATGACAAAAGGTAGGGTGGGTTGTTCCACAGGCGTCGGTCGGTGCTGGGGCATTGCATGCATTAACATTTAGGAATTGGAAGTGCAATCTCAAAGTTTCTGAGGTAGCACAAAGAAAGTTATACTGATTAAAACAATGGTAAAATGCAAAACAACTTTAATACATTTGCAGATTGGATGGCAAGTGAACTTCAGTTAGTGTTAAGTGGGAGGGAGTGCATTTTGAACAGAGGAATATGGAACCCCTTGCCACTTGGAAAATGAACCCTTTGCTTTTCCACCCACTTCGAGAAATGTGCATTTACAAACCATTAACAGCACAACACTGGGCTCATTTTCATGAAAGCAGAAACATTATGTTAAATGTTTTGAACCTTGCTTGGACCACACTGAGAGTACTGTGTGCGGTTAAGATATTGTAATAAACATTCAAAAAGCATCATATGTCACAAGTGAGAGCTCAGAGCTATCAGGAAAGACCAAAATGACTTTATTTTTCTCTAGAATAAGGACCAACTGATTCACTCTTTAAGATGGTGAATGGTCTTAATAAAGCTGGGTTAGAGAAAATATTTCTATGTTGGTAATGGAAAACAAGGCAGCACAGTGGCACAGCTGGTAGAGCTGCTACCTCACAGCGCCGCAGACCCGAGTTAGATCCTGACCTTGGGTGATGTCTGTGTTGAGTTTGCACCTACTCCACCTGTGACCGGCCGGGTGGGTTTCCTACTACAGTTTCTTCCCACATCCCAAAGGCACGTGGGTTTGTAGATTAGTCGGGCACTGTAAATTGACCCAGTGTGCAGAGAGTGGATGCGAAAGTGGGATAACATCGAACTAGTGTTAACGGGTGATCGATGGTCAGAGTGGAGGTGAAGGGGAAAAGAGTTAATCGGAATCTAAGGGGTAACCTTTTTCACACAAAGGGTGGTGGGTGTATGGAACGAGCTGCCAGGGGAGGTGGTTGAGGCAGGGACTATCGAGATGTTTAAGAATCAATTAGACAGGTACCTGGATATGACAGGTTTAGTGGGAGATGTGCCAAATGTAGGCGAGTGGGACTAGTGCAGATGGGACATGTTAGTCGATGTGGGCAAGTTGGGCCGAAGGGCTTGTTTCCACGTTGTATGATTTCATGACTCTGTGATTGCATGGACTTGATGGGCCAGAGATCCTGTTTCCATGCTGTATCTTTCAAACCAATGCAATCAACAAAGGGATGACAGTCACAAAAAAATCCAACATAGATTCTGGAGAAATACCTGCACTCAGAGAGTAATTTGGACTGTGGAAATGACTACGAGTTAAGGTGATTGTTATTCTGCATTAAAGTGGAAACTTAATGTACCTGAGGGGAAATAAATAAATGGACTCCTGATCTGTCAGACAAAGTAGAATAGGGGGAGACTCATGTGAACTAGTTGGGGGTTGGGGCAAAGTTTCTGTGCCGTTTAATCTATGTTACTGCTTTAGCGGACCATTGATTAGGGCGGCACGGTGGCGCAGCGGTTGGGTTGTTGCCTTACAGCGCTTGCAGTGCTGGAGATCCGGGTTCGATCCCGACTACGGGTGCTGTCTGTACGGAGTTTGTACGTTCTCCCCGTGACCGTGTGGGTTTTCTCCTAGATCTTCGGTTTCCTCCCACACTCCAAAGACGTACAGGTTTGTAGGTTAATTGGCTTGGTATAGGTGTAAATTGTCCCTTGGGTGCGGGGATCGCTGGTTAGTGCGGACCCGGTGGGCCGAAGGGCCTGTTTCCGCACTGTATCTCTAAACTAAACTAAACTAAGCTAAACTAAACTAAACTAAAATGGAAGGTTTTAATGCTCTCTTCAGGCAGCAACACAGCGCATATCCTTAATTGATCAGAATTAATAGAGAGTTCCAAAACCTGCGCTCTGTTTGATGGTTCTGACGGTTTTCCGGATTGGGAATGCTTTCTGGTCCGGGCTCCGACATTTCCATCCGCGTTCCATCCCGTTGCCATGTAATTGAACCCTGCAGCTTGGCCTCCAGAAGAATGAGTGTGCTGGGCGAGAGAGGCTGGCACCTCCCTCCCTGTGCTTCAGCGATGGCAGGGAGCATCCATGAAGTCTGCTCCACCAGTTAGCAGATGGTATAAATAGACCGAGTATCATGCCAGGACACCGACCGGGCAGTGGGCCAGGCAGCAATAGTTTGCGTGCAAAGATAAACGCTTCATTAAGGCTGCAGTTGTATCTGCTCTCTGCATATAAACACAGGGTCCCAAGGGATTATTTAAAAAAAAAATCTGACCTTTATTACCCATTCCAGGAATGATGAAACCTATGGTTTGTGGTTTCTTTGTGATTTTTTACTACAAATGTCGTCAAAATAAAACTTACGGTATGAGCAAATCTTTCCCTCCAATTGTGGGCTTAAAGAACTTTTCAGAAACAGGAGCCCATAACCTTTAAGTATCGGAGTCTGTACCCCATGGATACTGTGGACCCATTTCCCCCAGCACATTGGGAGGTCAAACATAAGGGGTAAAGGTACAACGAATGGCTGGACCTTTAACAGTATTGATGTTCCTGCACTCTGTATCTTTTGTATAAAGCACCCTTTGCTCTATTTGTTGGCTCGGTTGCATTTATGAATAATACTATCTGACCTGATTAGATAACATGCAAAGCAAAGCTTTTCACGTGACAATAATAATAAACGTAAATAAAACCTCAATAAACCAAAAAGATCTCATGGCTTTGAAGAAGACAGGGGAAGAGGTTCCTAATGATTGGACCAATATTTATCTTGTGTGCAACATTATGATAACAGGTCATGATTACATTGCAGGTTGTGGAATTTGCTCTGACACTCCAACTGTCTTCAAGGCAGAGTATGATGGCCTCCATCAACAATTTAATGATGATTCAATGATACTTTATTGTCCCATGTACCTAGGTACTATTCTTCCCACTTGATAACCCCAATGATTTACTTATATAACTTCTCACTTGATAACCTCAATGATACACAGAAACAGAAAATAGGTGCAGGAGTAGGCCATTCGGCCCTTCGAGCCAGCAACGCCATTCAATACGATCACGGCTGATCATCCAAAATCAGTACCCAGTTCCTGCTTTCTCCCCGTATCCCTTGCTTCCGTTATCCCAAAGAACTATACCTCCCTCTCTTTTGAATACATCCAGCGAATTGGCCTCTACTGCCTTCTGTGGCAGAGAATTCCACAGATTCACAACTCTCTGTGTGAAACCAATGTACTACAGAATCAGTTTTTATGTGCTTGTTAACATGCAGGTAGCTTGTTATTGCACAATGTATGGAGTTAGTTATTGTCCTTAGCACAAGTGTGTATAGGCAGTCTAGATATTAAACTTGGGGCTTGGTATTCTTGGTAGAGCGCTTGACCTGGTGTTACAGCACAAGTACGTTGTGTTTCGATTGTACTTGTTTTTGCATACAATACGCAAAGTACACAGAGTTGTCATGTATCTGGCGCCAACAAAATCTTAAAATACTCATTAGAGGCCCGATAGTCCCTCTTTGTTTTCGACGCCCTCCGCTGCAGGGTCACTCTGTGTCCTGGCGCGCGCCCCCTTGGAAAGGCTTCTGCCCCGCGGCCCCTTGGAAAGGCTTCTGCCCCGCGGCCCCTTGGAAAGGCTTCTGCCGCCCCGGGGCCCCTTGGAAAGGCTTCTGCCGCACGGCCCCTTGGAAAGGCTTTTGCCCCGCGGCCCCTTGGAAAGGCTTCTGCCGCGCGGCCCCTTGGAAAGGCTTCTGCCGCCCCGGGGCCCCTTGGAAAGGCTTCTGCCCCGTGGCCCCTTGGAAAGGCTTCTGCCCAGCGGCCCCTTGGAAAGGCTTCTGCCCAGCGGCCCCTTGGAAAGGCTTCTGCCCTGCGGCCCCTTGGAAAGGCTTCTGCCCCACGGCTCCCCGGCCCTCTGTAAGTCAGCCAATGAGGAGCATGTCTGAGAAAACAATGGTGACTTGCATTTACAAGAATTAAATGTCAGGAGGAAGTTCGCAGATTCGGAGATAGTTCCAGCATCGACGGAGGCCATTCAGCCCAACCGATCCATGCCAGCTCTCTACTAGTTTCATATTTTCTGAATCTTCTCCCAATTTTATCCCACCATATATTTATCCATTTCCTTGTTGATGGACACTGCCTCCATGATATCTGTGGGCATTGGGTTCGAGATCCCAACTAGGCTGCATTTAAAAAAAAATATTGGCTTATTCTCATCCCCTTTAGCTTATACTTGTGATCTCTGGTCTTTACCCCAAACATCAATATGAACAGCCTCCACACTCTGCTCTGTCCAGACCCATCAGTCAAATTTCTCCAGAGCCTTGTCGTTGCCAAATAAACTAGTTCCAGTGTTTCCAATCTATCCTTATAGCTTTAGTCCCTCATCTCAGGAACCAT
Organism: Rhinoraja longicauda; assembly: GCF_053455715.1. Lineage (NCBI taxonomy): Eukaryota > Metazoa > Chordata > Chondrichthyes > Rajiformes > Arhynchobatidae > Rhinoraja > Rhinoraja longicauda. The sequence goes on from NC_135962.1 coordinate 13,567,908, forward strand.
TCCTGAAAATCTACTCTTTCACATCCTTCCTATAATTAAGCACAGTGCTCCAGTTAAGAACGAACCAAAGTTTTATTTAGCCTTCCCAAGGGGCAGCGCGGCATTTGTTTTGAGAAAACTAAAATCTAACAACAGGGATGTAATGCTGAGGCTTTGTAAGGCACTGGTCAGGCCTTATGAGCAGTTTTGGGCCCCATATGTGCTGGCTTTGAAGAGGATCCAGAGGAGGTTTACGAGAATGATCCCAGGTATGAGTGGGTTAACATATGATGAGCATTTGATGGCACTGGGCCTGTACATGCTGAGGTCTAGAAGGATGAGGGGGGATCTCTCCGAATCTTACCGAATAAGGAAAGGCCTGGATAGAGTGAATGTGGAGAGGATGTTTCCACGAGTGGGAGAGTCTAGGACCAAAGGCCACAGCCTCAGAATAAAAGGATGTACCTTCAGAAAGGAGGTGAGGAGGATTTTTTTTTGTCAGAGACTGGTGAATGCGTGGAATTCATTGCCACAGATGGCTGTGGAGACTAAGTCAATGGATTTTTTTAAGGTGGCGATTGACAGATTTTTGATTAGTCAGTGGTTATGGGGAGAAGGCAGGAGAATGGGGTTAAGAGGGAAGGATGGATCAGCCATGATTGAATGGCAGAGTAGACTTGATGGGCTGAATGACAAAATTCTGTTCCTGGGACTTATGAACTTATGAACTTTTATGAAGGTTATTTGGTAAGATTATACACTCGTTATGCACCGTGCCTTAAAGATGAAGCCTATTATATCTGATTAACTGCTTTCTCGCCCTTCCCTGCCATTTTCAGTGACATGCACCTGTACCTTCAGGTCTACTTGCTTCCTCATTCCTTCAATATAACTTTTCTCTTTCTTCCAACCAACATTCTCCGCATTAAATTGCATCTGCCACATGCCATCTGAAGAAAGGGTCGCGAGCTGAAACGTCACCTATCCATGTTCCCCCGGGCTGCTGCCTGACCCACTGAGTTACTCCAATGCTGAGCGTGAAGAGGGTGGCTCAGTGGCAGAGAGTAGAGTTGCTGTCTTACAGCGCCAGAGACCTGGGTTTGATCCTGACTACGGGTGCTATCTGTACGGAGTTTGTACGTTCACCCTGTGACCGTGTGGGTTTTCTCTAGGTCCGCACACATTCAAAAGACATGCAGGTTTGTAGGTTAATTGGCTTCTGCAAATTGTCCCTAGAGTGTAGGATGGAAGTAGTACACAGGTGATCACTGGTTCTCTGTGTTCTCTTTGGGTTGAAGGGCCTGTTTACATTTTGTATGTCTTAACAACACTAAAAAGTCAAACGTACTGTTTAAAAGGTGGAGGGAAAGGTAGTGAGATGGAGAGAATCGTTTGTGAGTGGAGTGAACAAAAGACCAGAATTGGATGGATGCTCATGGATAAAAGCTATTGTAAGTTGTGCCACTTTCCCATCCTACACATTAGGGGGATTTTACAGAAGCCATTTAACCTACAAACCTGCACGTCTTTGGATGTGGGAGGAAACCGGAGCACTGGGAGAAAACCCACGCGGTCACAAGGAGAAGGTAACTCCGTGCAGACAGCACATGTAGTCAGGTTCGAACCCAGGTGTCCGGCGCTGTGAGGCAGTAAAAGGTGTTGTCTGACATGTTTCAAAACAAGAATGCAAGTGACCCAGTGATTGATGGAAGAATGAAACCACTAGTGAGTCAAGATCATAAGTTGGTGGTTTAGTTGTGGTAAACCTTCGAGACCCTCTAAATAAGCCGTACGTGTTGATGCCTGGAAGTGATTGCCGGCTCTGCTGGTTCTCCGAGTGTCATAATCAGTGTCTGTTTCACTGACCACAGGCAAGTGTCCTGGTATCACTGGAATTGACAAGGGATTTAAAAAAACACAGTCTGAAGAAGGCTCCCTTCCCGAAACGTCGAGAGGTCCATTCCTTTCACAGATGCTGCCTGACCTGCTGAGTTCCTCCAGCACTTTGTGCTTTGCTCAAGATTCCGGCACCTGTAGTTTCTGTGCCTCGAGAATAAATACGTTTACATTTCTCCGTACCATCCAGATCACACAGCATACAGTGATAAAGCACCAGTGGCGGAGGGTGTTGTGAACTGTCCAACTATAATATCATCCATATTAAATCCTGTCGATCCAGCTTTGTGGAAGTTATTCCCCTCCTTCCTCATTAATTGCTGCTGTTTAGTTTAGGGATACAGTGCGGAAACAGGCCCTTCGGCCCACCAAGTCGGTGCCGACCAGCAATCACCCCCAACATTAACACTATCCTACACACGCTAGGGGCAAATTACACATACACCAAGCCAATTAACCTACATACCCATACGTCTTTGGAGTGTGGGAGGAAACCAAAGATCTCGGAGAAAACCCACACGGTCACGGGGAGAACGTACAAACTCCGTACAGACGGCACCTGTAGTCGGGATCAAGTCAAGTTGAGTTTGTTGTCATAAGATACAGGTACACACCTCCAAGGGCACAAGCAGAGCCAAGAGGTGACCCTTGAACACTCAAAGCACAGCTGACTTTGGCTTTGTGATTATTTATTTTAGAGATACAGCTTGGAAACAGGCCATTCGGCCCACCAAGTCCATGCTGACTCGACCACCCTTACACTAGTTCTATGTTATGCCACTTTCTTGGGGGGGGGGTTACAAAAGCCAATTAATCTACAAACCTGAAAGTCTTTGGAGTATGGGAGGAAACCGGAGCGGTGCGATTAAACCCCTGCAGTCACAGGGAGAAGGTACAGTCAGCACCCATAGTCTGGTTCGATCCCAGGTCTTTGGCACTGTGAGGCAGCAACCCTTCCACTGTGCCACCCGTGCCTTGGCGTCTCGGACAGAGTAACAACAGAGGCCACTGACCACTGCCCACTGGCGGAAAAAAACATGGCCCTTCCCCCTCCCCCAAATGCTGAGTCAAATGTCCATTGGGACACTTGTCCACCCATTGCCTGGAGCATGAAATGAGCCGGGAATTCCTAGGTTTACATGCAAGCTACACCAGATTGGAAAAAATCCAAGTGAATCGCTGCCTTACCTGATGCTGCCTGACCAGGCTTACCTGGGCTCACCTGGATCCAGGGCACTCCAGTACAGAATAGTGAAAGGCCTGGATAGAGTGGATGTGGAGAGGATGTTTCCACTAGTGGGGGAGTCTAGGACCAGAGGCCATAGCCTCAGAATTAAAGGACATTCCTTTAGTCAGAAGGTGGTGAATCTGTGGAATTCATTGCCACAGAGGGCTGTGGAGGCCAAGTCAATGGATATTTTTTAAGGCAGAGATAGATAGATTCTTGATTAGCACGGGTGTCAGGAGTTATGGGGAGAAGGCAGGAGAATGGGGTTAAGAGGGAAAGATAGGTCAGCCATGATTGAATGGTGGAGTAGACTTGATGGGCTGGAATATCTGAACATCCAACATGTGGACCAGACTTGGGACTGTGCAAATAAATGGCTCCCAAATATGGCGACTTGTGCATGTGTAAGCTTGCAAAAAAGAGTTTTACAGTGCAGGGCGTACATGATAATAAACCTGTGAATATGCAGCGGCAGACACACTCTCTAACCCTCAGTGAGGCAGGGAGAGGTAATCAGAGAGCAACAATCAGTGAGGAGAGCTGCACCAGGACATGGCTGTGGTGAGGTGAGGTGAGGTGAGGTGATCTCAATGCATTTTTAGCATGAGGCAATATCCTGATGTCTTCCAACAAACACCCCCACTTTGAATCACTCCAACCTCCATTGCCTTATCATCAAATTCTTATCAGCACCGACCAGGATGAGCAGTCTTACACAATGGTGCTGTTGTAAATGGTGCGTGCAACAGATTAGCCCTGTGGAGACTGCTCCCGGCTGCCTGTAATGTCTGTGTTGATGTTCTGCGCTATATTTAGGTGGTGAGTCATTGCCCGGGCTGTCGGCAATGGCTTGCCGCATAGTCTCCGGGAGCCAGCCTGCTCTTCTGTCGGTGTGCGTGTGCGTGTGCGTGTGCGTGTGCGTGTGCGTGCGGCAAGTGAGGGTTGAGGAAAGAAAATGCCCGAGGGGGCTCGGGGAATCCAGAACCAAGAGTGTGTGTTATTGTCGTATGACCCAGATAGAACAATGAAATTCTTACTTGCAGCAGCACAAAAGAATATACTGGAAGACGTAGGTTTAAGGTGAGGGGGGAAAGATTTAATAGGAACCTGATTGGTAAAATTTTCACACAAAGGGCGGTGGGTGTATGGAACGAGCTGCCAGAGGAGGTAGTTGAGGCAGGCACTGACACAATGTTTAAAAAACATTTAGATAGGTACACGGATAGGACTGGTTTAGAGGGATAAGGGCCAAACATAGGCAGGTGGGACTAGTGTAGATGGGGCATGTTGGTTGGTGTGGGCAAGTTGGGCTGAAGGGCCTGTTTCCACGCTGTATGACTCTATGACTAGTGGTAGCTCATTCAGAGTATCCCTACTTTACACATGCCGGACGGTTTACTTAGAGAGTCGCAAAGAGCTGCTTCAGTTGTGGCTGCAGATTCCCGAAGACAGGAAGGGGAAAAGAGAAAGGGAGAGCGAGAGAGGAGGGGGTGAGAGGAGTCAGAGACGTGTGGTCGGGCCATGATGCTTCCAGGTATTTATTTTTCCCACATTCACTTGCCGCAGATGAAAGAAAAGGCGGCCGCCCGAGACTTTGGAGTGGAAGAGCCGTGGAAGGGAGAATGGGGGGTGGTGAACAGAGGTGATTCCGCTTAGTTACCATGAACTATAGTAGTTGATGTTGTGCCTGTGTTTGTTGTCACGTGGTGCCAACCATGTGCTTCGAGTTAAAGTGATGCAAGCAGTGACCAGTGCATTGGGACTGGCTAAAGTGACCCAAATGGCACTGAGCGTTTATATAGCTGACGATGTGACTTCTGTGAGGACCATCATTACTGTGTCTGGCTAGTGGATCATGTGTGAGGGGACCGTCAGTACTGTGACTGTGGCTAGTGGATCATGTGTGTGGGGACCATCATTACTGTGTCTGTGGCTAGTGGTCCTCTTGTGAGGACCGTCATCACTGTGCCTGTGGCTAGTGGATCGTGTGAGGGGACCGTCAGTACTGTGACTGTGGCTAGTGGATCAATAGACAATAGGTACAGGAGTAGGCCATTCGGCCCTTCGAGCCAGCACCGCCATTCAATGTGATCATGGCTGATCATTCTCAATCAGTACCCCGTTCCTGCCTTCTCCCCATACCCCCTGACTCCGCTATCCTTAAGAGCTCTATCTAGCTCTCTCTTGAATCGTGTGAGGGGACCATGTTTCATGTTAACATGTTTCCTCTATTACAAAATTACTTCACAGGTTTAGTTTAGAGACACAGCCCACTGATTCTTGATTAGTACGGTGTCAGAGGTTATGGGAAGAAGGCAGGAGAATGGGGTTAGGAGAGAGAGATAGATCAGCCATGATTGAATGGCGGAGTAGACTTGATGGGCCGAATGGCCTGATTCAACTCCTATTTCTGATGACCTTATGAGCCCATGCCGACCATCGGTCACCTGGTCACGCTTGTCCCGTGTTATCCCACTTTGGCATCCACTTCCTGCACATTAAGGGGCAATTTGCAGAGGCCGATTAACCTACCAACCCGCACGTCTTTGGGATGTGGGAGGAAACCGGAGCACCCGGAGGAAATCCATGCGGCCCCAGGGAGAATGTGCAAACTCCGCACACAGACAGCGCCTGAGGTCAGGATCTAACCCAGGGTTCTGGTGCTGGGTGGCAATGGCTCCACCAGCTGCACCAGTGTGCTGTTCCAGGTTGGAAAGCATTTTGGGAGGTTTTGATAAGGAGGAGACAGGTTCTTTTGAAATATATATATATATCGAGGCTGGTGTGTTATGTGATAACTCATGCACTTACATGTAATGTCTATCATGGAGCATGAGAAACATGTGCTGGCTGTAACTCCCTTGATGTTTGCTGTAATTTTGGACAGAACCATGGATTATTATAGACACAAAATGCTGGAGTAACTCAGCGGGTCAGGCAGCATCTGTGGAGTAAAGGAATAGGTGACGTTTTGGGTCGGAAACCTTCCTCAGAGTTAGATATAGCTCTTAGGGAATCAAAGGATACGGGAAGAAAGCAGGAACAGGGTACTGATTTTGGATGATCAGCCATGACCATATTGAATGGCGGTGCTGGCTCGAAGGGCCGAATGGCCTACTTCTGCACCTATGTTTCTATGTTTATGTGCCATTTGTCCATCTTAAATCTGTGCCGGTGATTTCTACCAGCAAAGTGCCTCAGTCCCACTTGGCAGGAAGTATTTGTTGATACTCCGTCTGCTGTCTGCAGGATATGAGGTCATTGTCCTATTGTGCTGAGACTGCGAGGAGAGGAACGATAGACAATCTCGCGTGACACCTGCGATAATGTTGCCCGTCTGAGAGAGGAGCTTTTGTGTTCACAAAGCTTGGCTCCGGGCCATTTCCCTGCAATCATTTCCCTGCAGAACTCCACTGCACAGGGACCAGTGAGTATCGCCTCACACCTGGCTACTTCAGGCTGTCTCTGGAACTGCAGGCCTGTTAAAAGAGTCGTGGAGTCACACAGACAGCACAGAAACTGGCCCTTCTGACCATCGACCACCTATTTATAGTAATCACGCAAAGGGCTGAAGGGCCTGTTCCCATCCTTTCTGATTCAAAGAGTCATAGAGTCATACAGTATGGAACCAGGCCCTTCGGCCCAACTTGCCCACACTGAAACAACATGTACACTAGTCCCACCAGCCTGTGTTTGGCCCATATCCCTCAAAACCGAACTTCTTCAGGTACCTGTCTTAATGTTTCTTAAACATTGCGATAGAACCTGCGATAGACACAAAAAGCTGGAGTAACTCAGCGGGACAGGCAGCATCTCCGGAGAGAACGAATGGGTGACGTTTCGGGTCGAGACCCTTCTTCCGACTGCTCAACGACCTCCTCTGGCAGGTCGTTCCCTACACCCACCATCCTCTGTGTGAAACAGTCGCCCTCATTTCCTATTCAACCCCCCCCCCCCCTATTCCCATGTCCTCCGGTTCTTGACTCCCCTGCTCTGAGCAAGAAACTATGTGTATTTACCCGACCTATTCCTCTCATGGTTTTGTACACCTCTATAAGATCACCCCTCATCCTCCCGCGCTCCAAGGAGTAGAGTCCCAGCCTGCTCCATGTCTCCTCCAGTCCCCTGGAGTGGGCAGGGGGCAGGTACTGGGAGGGAGCCGCTGGAGATGTTGGATGTGAGGAGCAAGGGGTGGTAAGGGGGTGAAGCAGGGTATTGCCTCCAGCGCCTTCAACGTCGGCTGCAGGAGGCGCCCCCGGGACACAGGGAAGGCCAGGCGAGGAGACGGACATAGGGTCGAAGGCGACGGAGTAGGAGCCTGGGGTTTACCAGGATCGGGATCGGCTCCAGTGTACCAAGTGTGCGGGCAGACCAGACTTTAGGCTTTAGACTTTGGAAATGGCACCAAAGCATGGTAGTGCCCGCTGTACAGTAAGTACAGTACGCAAAAAGATCTTCACAGTGCAGTTGCACATGTGATAAATAAAGCAACATTAAAGCACCCCTGAGGATTTCGAGGAACTAAGGCACTCCCCCCTATTCAAGTGGCTGTACACTCCACTTGTAGCCTAACACACACCAGGTGAGCAATGGCACAAAGGCAGCCACAGCACCTCCGGGGGCTCGGTGAAGCCATGGTCAGATAGTTCAATGCTTGATGTGTGATGTCCACACTCACAATGGTGGCTCTCTGCATTATCTTCCAGCCCAGGGGACCTTGCATTGTTATCTACCAATTCTCTGAATTAGTCGGTATTAGAGGACCTTAGAACTGCTTGCCAGAATGGAGGTAAAACTACCGAGATAGCAGGAACACCAGGGTGAAAACCAAACCTGGGACAATTGCAGCTTTACAGTTTAGTTTATTGTCACTTGTGCTAAGGTAGCTTAGGGCTAGCAGAATCAAGGGATATGGGGAGAAGGCAGGAACGGGGTGCTCAGCCATGATCACATTGAATGACGGTGCTGGCTCGTAGGGCCGAATGGCCTACTCCTGCACCTATTTTCTATGAGGTACACTGAAAAGCTTCCTAATCATCAATTGCACATATGCTGCAGCTTGCAAAATTCAATCATTTCTAGACATCCATAAGTGTATTTCATCCCTTGGAACCACACAGTCCTGGAACCCAAGGTGCCGTGCGGCTGAGAGACGCTCATCAGGCTAGCAGGAGTGAGAGGATGAGGAAGATGACAAGGGTGAGGACCAACCCTCTCGCCAACCGGAACTCACATCCCCAAAGAGTAAACCTCACTGGACCTGCTGTGAAGCCTGGATAGGTTTTTCTTATCTCCCCCCCTCCCCTCCCCTCCCCATATCATCCACTCACTTCCTTCAAAATTCACTCCCCCACTAACAGGTTCGCACCTTACAAATAAGCTTCAATCAGAGCAATGCAATGAATCACTTCCACCTCCAACTGCAAGCTGCACTGCAGCTAGAAGCGATCTCCAGAAGTCTAATTCCGCGGACAGTGACTTTCTCATTAACAGCAAACTGGAACTACCACTTCAGTTCACGGTTTCAGCCAGACTGTGCTGCAAAACCACAGACTTCATTGACTAAACCCATCCATCATAATGGCTACCAAGTGTGGCAGAAAATACAAATGTTTTTGCCTGAGTGTCCACATTGCCCTCAGGCCAAACACCTGCTGCATCTTAAACACTTCTCAGGGAGTTTCCTCCCACACCCTAAAGACGTACAGGTTTGTAGGTTAATTGGCTTGGTGTATGTGTAAAATTGTCCCTAGTGTGTGCGGGGATCGCTGGTCGGTACGAGCGGTGGGCCGAAAGGCCTGTTTTCGCGCTGTATTTCTAAACTAAACCCCTCCATCACGCACTCTCTGAGAGTTCTGTATTAGACTTGCGGGCCACTGTAGGCCCCGACACTATAGGCCCAGACAGAATAGGCTAACGGAGCTCGTTAACGTTAACGGAGTTCGGGGAGTGGGGCCGAGTGTGTTCGGGGAGCGGGACCGAGTGTGTTCGCAGAACGGAGGTTGCAACCCACCTCCCGGCCCGGGCGGCCATCATTGGTGGAACGGGAGCACTGGGCCGCTGGCTGGGTGAGGTCACGTGGGGCGCGGGCGGTAACGTCAAGTCCCGTATTTAAGGCCCCTTTATAACATATGCTACGGGCCCTGCACTAGCTTAATCCGGCCCTGCTCATCAGATCATTCGGTTAAGGGCATACAGACGAGTGGCCTGATGGATGTTTAAGGTCAGAGTAATAGAAAATACCAGAGTTGTTCAAAGAGCTCAGAAAGGTATTTAATAGATGCATCACTGTTCACCTCCCACTGTTAGGGTCCCAGCCGACCCTTCCAGGTGGATCAGTGATTCACTTTCATTTCTTCCAGTCTAACATTGAATTTGGTGCTTTTCAGACTTTAGACTTTAGAGATATAACGCTGAAAAAAGCCCTTCGGCCCACCAAGTCCGCGACAACCAGCGATCCCCATACACTTGCATTATCCTACACACAAGGGACAATTTATAATTTTACTGAAGCCAATTAGCCCACAAGCCTGTACATCTTTGTAGTGTGGGAAGAAACTGGAGCACCCGGGGAAAACCCACGCGGCCAAAGGGAGAATGCACAAACTCCGTACAGACAGCACCCTTAGTCAGGATCGAACCCGGGTCTCTGGCGCTGTACGGCAGCAACTCTACCGCTGCGCCACCGTGCCGCCCTAAACGTGTTCACAATGTGGTGTTTTCATGGGAGAAAAGAATCGCAGGTTGTGGAGAATCTAATATAATTTATAATTTACATACAAAATTCATATACATATATATATATACACACAGACACGCACACTAAAGGGCCTGTCCCACTTAGGCGATTTTAAGGCGACTGCCGGTGACTAGGCTGTCGCTGACAGTTCGCCGGGGTGTCGCGGGCGTGATCGTGAGGAGTCTTCAAAGAATCGTAGTGGATCTCGGCGCATCGCTGAGAATTTTTCCCGATTGAAATTTCTCGGCGACAGCTGGCTTGTCGCCTGGTATCGTTGCTTATTGCGGGCGCTGTCACATGCTGTCCCCAGGTTTGCTAGGCTGTCGCAGATGCATTTAGAAGCACGTAATATTAAATTAAGTAAAGTCATTTGAAGATACCATAAAATACTTGTGTTTAACCAATTTATTTACCGTCAGGACATTTGACAGGTAGATTGGAGGCGACTGTTTGACGGTCAGGTAAGCGTGGGAATTTTGCGATGTTTATGGCCATCAGCGATTACTTTTAAAGTGGGCTCCCAACCCAGATATGCAACCCAGAAATCAGGAATGCATCTCCCGTACATTTTCAAAGAATGCCCACACTCCACACAAAAATCCATTTAACCACGTTTAAAATTAAATTTCTTAATACTGCTATTAGTAAATTGGAAGTCAATCCAGTTTATGCCTTGTTACCGTGAAGCTTGGTTTTCAAGTAACCCGGGCAAGATGTTATATTTCAAAACTCTCAAGTACTTATTGACTTGTCAGTGATTTCAGCGAAAAGTAGGACGCCGGAGAAGCATTGATAAACGTGGGAATTTTACGATGTTTCCGAAGACGGTGTAATCTCTTAGTCAGGTGCTCGTTTCACAAAAAAAGTAACTTGTATCGACCTGACTCGGCATTCTTGTGGTCATTGTCGTGGGGTAAAAGAAAATTTTGGCGATCTGCTACGACTTTGACAGTCGCCGGCAATTGCCTAAAAAATCGCCTTAAGTGGGATAGGCCCTTTAAGGTGGTCCTACCACATTGTTGAGCCACAAATATTATACCTCAATGTCATATGATTGCAAAGAGAACTCGTACTGGCTCCAAATTTTTGCAAACATAGAAACATAGAAAATAGGTGCAGGAGGAGGCCATTCGGCCCTTTGAGCCAGCACCGGCATTCATTGTGATCATGGCTGATCGTCCACAATCAGTAACCTGTGCCCAACTTCTCCCCATATCCTTTGATTCCACTAGCCCCCAGAGCTCTATCTAACTCTCTTTTAAATTTATCCAGTGATTTGGCCTCCATCTGTGCCAATTCTCTGTGGCAGAGAATTCCACAAATTCACAACTCTCTGGGTGAAAAAGTTCCTTCTCACCTCAGTTTTAAATGGCCTCCCCTTTATTCTAAGACTGTGGCCCCTGGTTCTGGACTCCCCCAACATTGGGAACATTTTTCCTGCATCTAACTTGTTCAGTCCTTTTTATAATTTTGTACGTCTCTATAAGATCCCCTCTAATCCTTCTAAACTCCAGTGAATACAAGCCTTGTTGTTGACTTCAACAATGTTGATTTCAGAAACCAGTTGACTTTAGAAACCAGTGCTCGGGTGATGAGGTTACACCGAAACTAATGGCTCGGGTGACTCACACAATTTCAAAGTTTGCAACGTCAAGAGCTCTCAATGATTGGAAATCATTACAAAACAAACTCTGCAGATGGTGGAAATCTGAAGTAAAACATGCAGAAATGCAGTTAAATGAGTCAGAGAGATGTGGAACGCATGAATGAAAGATATGCAAAAAAAGTAACGAAGGAAACAGGCCATTGTTAGCTGTGGGCTATAGGTGAAAACGAGTTACAGGCAATGAGACCTGTTGGTCGGGGACCGGGGTGATAGCAATACTCTACTGGACTGTTTGTAAGATAAATCAATATAGTCAATAGTCAATTTATTTGTCACATACACATAAATGTGCAGTGAAATGAAAGATTTCACTGTGTTAGCACTATGCACATGTGACAATAGAAGCATTGAACCATTGGAGAGAGTTGGAAATGAGCTCTCTTGGCTACAGAAGCAGTCTCTGCAGATTAAGGCACTTGCATCTCTGAATGAGGTTTTGCTAAAGTACAGTGAGAGGATCTAGGACCAGCTTGGGTTCTGCTGATGTCTGGGGCTGGCCTGGCCCAGAACAGAGACACAAAAAGCTGGAGTAACTCAGCATTCAGACAGCATCTCTGGAGAAAGAATAGGTAACGTTTCGGGTCGAGGCCTTCTTCAGAAGAAGGGTCCCGACCCGAAACCTCACCTTTTCTCTTTTTCCAGAGATGCTGGGCTCGGTGGGCTGAAGAGCCTGTTTCTGCGCTGCATCTCTAAACAAAACTAAACTAAACTAAACTAAACTAAACTAAACTAAACTAAACTAAACTAAACAACAACCACCCCCGGCAGCTATGGGCTCTGCGGAGGTCCCTCTGTTGCACAACCTGTGGCTGGAGTGTAGCCCTGGGCACCATCTCCATTTGAAGTGCCAGTGATGTGCACAGAGGACACAGACTCTAGGGTGACAGCAAGTCCAAGAGCAAAGGCAGAAATGGAGCTGGGACCGTGGGTGGGAGAGACGTGGAGAGGGCCGGCACAGTGAGAGAGTGGCAAAACTAGTAGAACTGCCACCTCGTGGCTCCTGACCTCCAGTGCTCTATGTACACAGTTTGTGTGTTCTCTCTTCAGGTGCTCCTGTATCCTCACGGACCCCAAAGAGGTGCGGCTTGTGAAGTTAATGGTCCCAAATGTGTATGTGGGTGGTGGAATCGGGGGGCATTTCGCAGGATTGTGGAGAGAATAAACTGGGATTAGCATAAGATTAGTGTAAATGGGTCGTTGAAGGTCAGTGTGGACTCAGCTGCTGAAGGACCTGTTTATATGCTGTGTGACTCTTGGAAGGATCATAGAACAGTACAGCACAGGAACAGGCCCTTCGGCCCACAATGTCTATGCTGAACATGACGCCAAGACCCATAAAAGATACAAAGTTGTGGGGTAACTCAGTACAGCATCCCTGGAGAACATGGATAGGTAACGTTTTGTGTCAGGACTCTTCTTCAGACTCTTGGCAACATCCTCGTAAATCTTCTCTGCACCCTAATGTGGCCTCACCAATGTCTTGTACAAGTTGAGTGAGGGCGTATTGTAAGGAAAGACACTGGCAGAGTGTGTAAATGGAAACAAAGAAAGGGGATAGAGATGCAATGACATGTCGACCTGCAAGGAGTCACTCTGACCTGTGTAGTGAGGTCAGGATGTTTCTCAATGCCGGTCAGTAGTGGGGACTGTTGCTCTGAGCTAACATCTCCATGGCAACCTCCTGCCAGTGCTGCCCACGGGAAGTCAGGGAGGGGCCGAATGGCTGCCTTGCACATGCATACACACACGCACTCACGTATGCACACACGCACTCATGCGCGCATGCAAACACATACACACTCACACGCGCACAGATACACAGACATGCACACATACTGCACACACACACTCACACGCACACACAAACACCACAGGCACACGCACACACACACCTACACAGACACATACACACACATGCACACACATATATATGCACAGGTACGCACACGCACACAGACACACACACCACACACACACATACATAGACACACGCACACATATATACACACGCACACTCACACACGCACACACATCCATTCTGCGTGTGATGTGTTCCTCCAGCCTCTGGAGGTCCCTCTCAGTAAACCTTGGAACCGGCTGCCTGGCCCTTGGAAATCACCGCTGCAGCCAAGCACAGGAAGCTGCACTTCCAATGTGTTAAACACTCCCCTTGAATATCACAGCACTTTACAAAGCAGCATTGGGGAGAAATGCAACAACATTTAGACACTGCACATGTCTTGTTCGGCATTAGTCTGAAACCCACCCCAAATTCTGGTGTCTCTCCCTTATCCTGCACCGTTCGCTCATTCCAATTCCCCCCATCCCCACCCCACACTTTGCCCAGGTCCAGCAACACTACAGATTTCAAACTTTCATGACCTTACTTAAATTCCTCCACACATAGGTCCCCCCCAACCTTTATAACCATTAGCGGTACAGCACAGAAACAGGCCCTTCGGCCCACTGCATCCGTGCCGACCAGCGATCACCCCATACACTACTAGCACGTTCCGACACGCGAGGGACAATTTTCAATTTTACCGAAGCCAGCTAACCTATAAACCTGTACATCTTTGGAATGTGTGTGGAAACCGGAGCACCGGGGAAGAACCCACGTGGCCACGGGGAGAACGTGCAAACTCCGTACAGACAGCACCCGTAGTCAGGATCGAACCCGGGTTTCTGACGTGAGGCAGAAACCACCACTGCGCCACCATGCAGCCCCACATTGGGACGTTTTTACAAGTTGAAGTTGTGATACAATGCAAGTTCCCCACTGATGAACTGATGTCAGAGGACAGAAGGTTGCAAAGGGGTCATGGTTGGAGATTGTGGGTCAGACTGAAGCTAAGTTTGCATTTGTTTTGTACTCTTAACTCAAACTAACTTGTGTATTGCTGAAAACAAAGTTTGATCTGACAACACAATTGCACCGCTTTTTACGCAATTATTTCTTTAAAAAAAAAGATTCTGTGTATAAGAATTGCAATTTATAAATGCACTTTAAAATAGTATCTTCTAATAATAAACATTTGATATTCACAAGAGTAGTGTAGGACTAGTGTGGATGGGACATGTTGGTCGACGTGGGCAAGTTGGGCCGAAGGGCCTGTTTCCACACTGTATGACTTCTACGCCTGTAAGAAAATTCTAGAGGTTATTTAAGTTCTTTTTGGCAAGAGGACAATAATTAGCAAAATGTTTTTAAGTGTAATTTGTTGTAGATCACTAGATACTATCTTCCGTCCGTGGCAGTCCCTTGATGTCGAGGGTGACTCACTTCCACTACGGCTTTGTGTTTCCTGAGTTGACGAGACCAATGTAGGAATCACAGACCTTGCGACACACGAGGCTTGTTTGCGAGCGGGTGTGTGGCCTCTCTGCGCTCCTGGTGCAAAGCCTCAATGCCATCCCTAAAAGGTTCCTCCCCAACGTCGAGCGGCCTTGGGCCTGAGATTCCCACTGGAGTCGTTGAATTTCATCTAGGACACTTTGAGCACTTCCTTAAATCTTTCCCTCGCATCATCCAGTTTGGGGCAGCACAGTGGCACCAGACCAAGTAAAGACCAAGTAAAGACGCAGGGTGTGCATGGACCTTCCACTGCTTATCCCCAGATCCAGCACAATGAAACATTTAACAGCATTGGACACGTCGGGAATGGGAAGTGATTCGTTGACACCTTCTGTGACCCGGGGTCGATCCTGACCTCTTGTGCTGCCTGTGTGGTGCTTGCATGTTCTCTCTTTGATCCCCACGAGATTCGCACGGGTGCCCCGCTTTCCTCCCGCATCCCAAACAAGTGCGTAGTGGGAGGGTTATTGGCCTCTCGTAAGTTGCCGCTAGTGTGTAGTGAGTGGAGGAATCGGAGGGGAGTTGATGGGAATGTGGGGAGACAGAAAAATGGGATTAGTGTAGGATCAGTGCAAATGGTTGTCTCGAGCTCTGTGGCAAAGAGCCTGTTTCGTACCATATGACTTTACAACACTGTGACTTTAGACTTTAGCAAGGCCAGCACGGTGGCTCAGCGGTAGAGTTGCTGCCTTACAGCGCCAGAGACCCGGGTTCGATCCTGACCACGGGTGTTGTCTGTACGAAGTTTGTATGTATTCCATGTGACCACATGGGTTTTCTCTGGGTGCTCCTGTTTCCTCCCACACTCCAAAGATGTGCAGGTTTGTAGGTTAATGGCTTTGGTAAAATTGTCAATTGTCCCATGTGTGTAGGATAGTGCTAGTATATGGGGATTGCTGGTCGGCGCGGGCTCAGTGGGCCGAAGGGCTGGTATCCATGCTGTATCTCTAAAGACTACAGCCGGGAAACAGGCCCTTCGGCCCACTGAGTCCACTCTGACCAGTAATCATCCCGTACACTAGCACTAACACTACACACACTAGTGACAATTTACAATTTCCTGAAGCCAATTTGACCTACAAACCTGTCCGTCTTTGGAGTGTGGGATTAAACCAGAGCACCCGGAGAAAACCCACGGGGAGAATGTACAAACTCCGTACTGACACCACCTGTCGTCAGGATCGAACCTGGGTCTTTGGCGCTGTGAGGCAGTGACTCTACCGCTGAGCCACCGTGCCGTAGAGAATCTGACCTCCATTCGGGAAAGATGGACCTCTGACTAGAAAGCCTAGTTGGGCCAGGAGGTCATGTGATCAAACCTCAAGCGCGCACTCAAGCTGGGATGAAGCGCTGAGCCTTTGTCGTGGTTAATGCCAACAACAACAGCTCCGCTGCAGGCCTGCCGTTAACAATGGCTTTTCATTTCGTAGAGCACGCTCTCCAAAGTGTTTTTCCTGTTGAGGTGAACAAGGCTGCCGTTTGTTTTGACTGGAGAATGTTTTGTAACACTATCGTGCTTCAGCTCCAGGGGAGTGCTCGGCCAGACTCCAATTGCTGAGAGAACAAGAATTAGCACAGGGAGATAAAGTGTAGAGTCGGCCGTTCCGCACCGCGCCCCTGCAGATCTTTGAAAGAGTCTCCCGATTAGTTTCACCCCACTGCACTTATGCCAAGACCTTGTTAAACTTTCCTTTTTTTCAAATTACCCATGTCCTCTTAGAAGTCACTGTTGAATATGCTTTTGACCGGGGATTCCACCTCACAATAACCAGTAGGGTAAAATAAACAATCTCTCCTCATGTCTCCTGCCTCTATTTTTGTTGTCAAACTTTCATGTAACTCCTTTGGACTGAAGGGCTCGCGGCAGCAGGGTGGCGCAGCGGTAGAGTTGCTGCCTTACAGCGCCAGAGACCCCGGTTCGATCCTGACAACGGGTGCTGTCTATACGGAGTTTGTACGTTCTCCCCATGACCTGTGTGGGTTTTCTCTGAGATCTTCGGTTTCTTCCCACATGCCAAAGACGTCCAGGTTTGTAGGTTAATTGGCATAAATGTAAAAAATTGTAGGGTAGGGTAGTGTTAATGTGCAGGGATCGCTGGTTGGTGCAGACTTGGTGGGCCGAAGGACCTGTTTCCGCGCTGTATCTCCAAACTTAACTAAACTCTGATTACTGCCTCTAGTCCCCAGGGAGTGAGATCCTCCCTTCCCCCTTACTTCCTGGTAATTGTGTAAACTTCTGAAAGACCCCTTTTTAAACCATACGAACTGTCAACAGGATAATTCCGGCCACATATGTCCCTCCAGGTTATCACGTTGCAGCCTAATAGATGATAATTCCTGTGTGGGAAGGAACTGCAGATGCTGGTATATACCGAAGGTGGACACAAAGTGCTGGAGTAAACCCGTGATGCTGCCCAACCCGCTGAGTTACTCCAGCAATTTGTGCTGACGCTGCCTGACCTGCTCATTTACTCGGAGAACAAGGGATGTTTGTCACCTCGGGTCGGGGTGGTCTGAAGAAGGGCCTGAACTTGCGAAAGACCAGCATCTGCAGTCTCTTGTGTCTCCAATGTAATTTCAAGGTAAACTCTTGACAAGAGTGGCATCTTCTTGCAGAGGGTGATTCATCTCTGAGATTCTCTAACCGCAGAGGATTGTGAAGGCCGAATCATTAGGCCATTTAAAGAGAAAGTAGATATATTTTTAAAAGATAGTGGACATTGAGGGGGATGGGGAAACTGGCCCAGAAGAGGAAATGAGGCCCGGGGCACATCAAACATGATGGTATTGAAGGGCCTAGTGTTCTACTCCTGCTCCTATTTTATTATGGTGTTAATTTTAGAGCTCTTTGGTTTTATCCTATAAGGTCAAAACTTTGCGGTTTCTCAAACAGTGCTTTCTTCTTCTTCCGTAGCGGAACAGGAATGAAAACCGCGTCGAGCATCCATTCTGGTGGAGGCTCCTTGTCCTTCTCTGTGCTTTAATCTTTGACCCGAACGCGAATGCGGATGCCGCAGGTCAAAGGTGAGGCTGAACCCACCCATTCCTCCTCCACCGAACAATCGACTGTTGGAGCGTACCGCGAATGGCACTAAGCAAGAGGACAATAGCACCCGTTTGAAGATGCTCACCGCTGGTCGGATGGTGTTTTTTTATATATATATAAACATATGGTGGAAACATAGCATGCATGGCTTGCCACTGACATCCAGCAGGCACTGTTCACCATCACATGCTCTTCACCTGCCATCAGTGCCTCTTCCTTCAAGAGCTGGTCTCCTGACCAAGACACCTCTGAACTCCGAGAAGAGCGTGTTGTGCTCCGTCCTCTCCGTTCCTTCGAAGCCTCCGTTTCCATGGCAACAAAGAAAAACCCCCACAAGACGAGCGAATTGGTTGAGGAGGAATATTGTCAAGGTGCATCTTGACCAACGGCCCACCGAAGTCGTACCAAAGAGCCTTTCATACTTGAGCAAACAAAATGTCACTGGATTCCCCATGGTGGTTACGTGCAATCCCTTTGAGGCTTAACCTGTGTTTTGTTTCCAGGTCCTGGCCCTTCGCTCTAAACCCATCATCGCCAGCACCTTCCCCTCCCATCATAAAGCTGTAAGAGGTAACAGAGTGAACCTCCCCAAGGACCATCCTCACTAAAAGGGGAAGGGTGAGGTCAGGTGTTTCTGCCCACTGATGCACCGACACCACTGGCTGGCTCCTCTGACCCTGCTGAAAGCATCGGTTGTCACTGGTTCATTTAAGATTTAATTTTACAAGTCACTTCTGAGACTAAAGAGTTTTTGGCATTCAAACCTGAAATGTCCTCATTCTGGCTGGCCAGTAGTTCAAGAGTGACCAGAACAGAGGGCTCCTTCCCTGAGACCTTTCCTCTCTTCCCTTTCAAAATGAATTCGCTTTTGGATAGAACTGAAAAATATTGACGAACAATTAATTGCTTTACCAATTTTTGTTTTAAATGGGTTTGGTGGACAGGAGAGAAGGAATGATAGTCAGATCATTCAGCAAAGGCTCCTTGAAGATGTCTACCCAAAGTCTCGTTTTACAGATAACTTTCAGGGACCATATCCAAGTGCTCTTATTAAAGGACCCCTGACAGTGTGAAGCCACACTCAACGATACACACAAGCATAAGACTCAATGAGGGAATGTTATTGGAGGGCAGGTATGGATAACATGAGTGATCAAGGACTCGTTTCCCTTGGTGGCAACTGGTACTGTTTATTGCACACAATATCCCAGCAAGCATTCATGTGGCCTTAATGCTCCACTGCCATAATCTCCTTTAGACACCCTCCACGTCCCCATTGTTAAGACTACACCTCAAGCTGAATATGACAGCATCTAAATGACATCACAAATCCAATTTCCAATATTCTGGGATCAGAGATCTAGAGTGTAAACAGTT
Organism: Rhinoraja longicauda; assembly: GCF_053455715.1. Classification (NCBI taxonomy): domain Eukaryota; kingdom Metazoa; phylum Chordata; class Chondrichthyes; order Rajiformes; family Arhynchobatidae; genus Rhinoraja; species Rhinoraja longicauda. The sequence goes on from NC_135962.1 coordinate 13,587,194, forward strand.
GGAATATAAATTGCCTGGCAAACCCTCTTGGAGTTGGAATTTCAATCCAGCATATTTCAACGTTTCCAATTTGATGTGGTCAGTCTCAGCCCAATAGTATATCCATGGAGGTGGTGGCAAATATATATATATATATATATATATTGTGCCAATTTGTTCTGCTGCATCTGATTGCGCCTGGCCACTGAGGTTTGACCTGCCTTGCTGTCTTTCTCTGCATCGCACCACGGAGGTGAACGATTAGCACAAAGGATCTGTAGGGGTCGCGTGGCGATCCCCATAGTATTCATGTGCCTCCACGATAACAGAGGGTGCCTGTAGACATCAAGGCTTTGATCAAGTGACAAGGTTGGGATTGTTTAATGAGCATTAAAATAGAAAAAAACAAGTTCTGGTGACAATATTTTGCTGAAGGATGGCTCCATGAAGTTCCATATTTGAAATATATTTTCCAAGTAAGAATGTGCGATGATATTCAGACATTCGACATAACACAGCAGTTCACTGGCAATAGCACCCACACTTAAAAGCCAGACAGCACACAATGGAGGCCATTCCCTGGTAAATGGAAGTACATTTTAGGGCAGTGCTTTCACCAGTCTGCACTATTTCTTGTGCAAGAGTTCACAGACACACACACACACAGACTAAAATTAGAACAAATATCCACAAAGACTGTCCCAAGTGCATCAAGCAAGGATCTAATCCATAAAAGCCGGGATCTGTGTCCACCCCAGCAGCGATGCAAGCCCGAGGGTCTGTCCTCAGCAATACCCTAACGTGCGCAAGATCATGAGTCTGGTACTCCTTGTGCACACTCTGTTGCCCCTGCCATTGTGGAGTGGGTCAAGTAGCAAAGGTGGGTCACACGATGGGAGAGGGGTTTCGGACAAGTGACAATTGCTTATTTTAGATCAGGAACTTGAAAGTAAAGTGGCGCCGCGGTAGAGTTACAGACTTACAGCGCCAGAGACCCGGGTTCGATCCCAGTGCGGTTTCTCCGGGTGCTCCAGTTTCCTCCCACACTCCAAAAGACGGCCATGTTTGTAGGTTAATTGGCTTCTGTATGTTGTAAATTGTCCCTAGTGTGTATCACAGTGTATGGGTTGGTCCCCATGGGTGCGTGCTCACTATTCCAAAGGGCCTGTTTCCACATTGTATCTCTAAAGTCTAAAGTAACATCTAAAGTAGAATGAAAAAGACAATTAATAATAACATTGGGGCAGACAATTAGGATAACAAATCTGGAATATTTGAAACAAACCCTTCACTAAATAAGGCTCCACGAGGTTCTGTATTTCTACACAGCCAGATCCTCACAATAGCTTTTCCAACACATTACGAGTTAAGAACAACTTCAGAAAAATGCCCCAAATTGCTAGTGTAATGCAGTGGGAGAGCAGCAGTTTCGGAGAAAGCTGTTTGCAAATGATGCCTTAAATCGACCCCCGGGTCCATACTTACTCTGAAGATAGACACAAAAAGCTGGAGTAACTCTGCGGGACTGGCAGCATCTCTGGAGAGAAGGAATGGGTGATGTTTCGGGTCGAGACCCTTCCTCAGACCATACTTACTCTCTCAGATGGAAGGAGCACACGGTGCTGCTTTGGAGGAGAGTTACACTGGTGCGATGGCCACAATTTATGCCTTTGTCAGCGTCACTGAAAAGCAGATTCGCCAGCTCCTTTTGCACATGTATTCTGGGGTCTGCAGACTGGCTTCAGTACTTTTTAATCTCACACCAGCATCTGGACTCATAAATTATTTTACCCGTGCGTTATTTGGTATTGTACTTCAGCCTGTCCTCTTCCCCAGTAGTAACACCATTCCCTGTAAATATACGATGTGATCTCCAGGGCTTGGTCTGTACTCCTAATTGATAAGTCTTAGAGATGCATGGCTCAGAAACAGGCCCTGCGGCCCACCAAATCCATGCTAGCCGTTACATCCATCTATACTAATCCCCTTTACCTGGATTAATCCCCTTTGCATGGATTAGGCCCATAGCCTCCTATCATCTTGGCATTATTGACCCACTGCTGGGAGAGGTGGTCGGTTCCACAGACAGTCAAGTGAAATGAAATCTGTATTTTTGGATAACTTCTCTGTCCACAGTTCAGGCGTGCCACTGGGAATCTGCTCTTCACAATCTCTCCCTCCTCTTTCTCTCTTTCTGTTCTATTTACAGCATCTCTAATTGTTCTTCAGATACATCAAAACATTTTACTAGAGAAATAAGAGGAGGAAGGAGCTAATGAAAGGCTCCAGACATGTTAATTAGTGGGACGTGGGATGGTGTGCAGGAAGTAGTAATCTTTTTTCTG